>NW_025410313.1:0-8137 GCF_002201575.2 Neomonachus schauinslandi
GGGTGCCCTGGATGAGAGTCCCTTTGTTCAGCTTGGCCTCCCCCCCCATTTGCATGGTTTCTCGGCCACAAAAGAGGCCTCACACTTCAAAGCTGAGGGCTCATCCTGAGCAGGAGAGCCCGGTAAGACAGTGCCCCTGAGATGCATTTTGGGGGCCACTGGCCTCTCCATCAGCTCTGCCGGGCTCCCCCATTAGGGAGTCACCAGAACACTGGGGGCCCCCCTTCCCTGGTGCCACAGAGAGATGTGCTGGAGGGAGGGAGGGAAGAAGGAGGGAGATGAGACAGTGGGCTCAGCTCCCCCGGACAAAGAGGGATCAGTGGAGTAAAATCAAACCAGCTTTAATACCAATATAGTCTCTCTTTTAAATACCATGTTCCCCAGGACAGGGTGCAGGGGCAGGCTCTTGGCAGGAAGAATGGAAAGGAAATGTGGAGACAAAATGGAATGGGTCACCTGGGCCTGCCCCCACCCTGCCCGGGGACCCTTGCCGCAGGGCCTGAGCTGCCCACAGGGAAGGGGGAGGTAACAGCAGCTTCCTCTGGTCCAGTTTTGGGGGGGGGCCTGGGGTGGGCTTCCCCCCACCCCCAGTCCGCAAAACTCTTCTCAGGATTATTTCTGCCCTTCAGACCAGCAGAGCCTGGGCTCCTCTGACCTGGGAGGGGCCCCTTTTGCCTAAAAGGGAATGCAGCTAAGGCCTGGGGGCAGGGTAGGGGGGATGCCCCCGGCCATACCCGGCCCTCTCAGTAACTGCTCTGGTGGCCCGTGAGGATGTAGAGGTTGCTGTGAGCCCCTGGGTTGTCAGTGGGAATGCTCTCGAGGATGATATCCCTGGAGGGGAGAGAGAACCGGAGGTGAGCAGGGCAGGGAAGACCTGTGGCACATCCATATAGCCTCAGGGGCTTCTGAAGGGGAGGTCGGGGCACTGCGTCCTACCTGTGGGCCCCAAGCACTCGGAAGATCCTTGTCTCGTCTGTGATCTCCTGGGTCACCTGGGAAGAAAAGGGGCACTGAGGCCACCCCAGTGGCTCCTCTCCTGAGAGGCGGTGCCCACCAGGCCAGGGGTAGCGAGGGTCCAGAGTTCCACTCACCTCGTTGGTGTCCAAGCTACGGCCTTGCATCCCATGGCTCCAGAAGGCCAGCACACTGTCTTGCAGACACACTAGGAGGCAGCAGGCTGCCTCAGCCCTGCACCTGCCCCGAGGACGCTGGCGCCCCCCGCCACACCCTGGCCCCAGGTCTGGGCCACCGAGGTCCTCACAGACCGCAGGTGACAGGTGTGGCTCTTGAGAGGGGCTGCGGCACCTGCCTCCTTGTCCCACTGCCCGCCCTGCCCCGGGCCACATCACATGCTCTAGGCTGGGGACCTTCCCGCCCCCACCCCCATCCAGCTCACTCACCCACAGTCTCAATGGGGAAGTCAAAGGTCAGCACGGGCGCCAGCGTGGCCGTGGGCTCACCCAGCAGGTTGACCATCCTCACGCAGCCTGTACAGGGAGAGGGCTGGTGGGTGCGAGCGGGGTGGTTCCCTTCTGGGGAGGCAGACCCACATGCACATGGCTTCCCTCAGCCTCCCCTCAGCCCCTCCACTGCCCTGAGCCCTGACCTCAGGGGCACTCACGGTCAAAGCAGACTAGGACTGTGTCCCTGTCCACCTGGATCACCTGCTGGGCGGTGCCCGGGAGCCCCTCTGCGGGCAGACAAGGGAGACACGGCCTGGCTGAGCCCCGCGAGGAAGACCCGGGGGTACGGCTACAGCCAGCTGCCCCCACAAGCGCCTCTCAGCCCCACAGCAGTCCGACTGATTCCCGCACAGTGCAGCTGGGGCAACTGAGGCTCAGAGCGGCTGAGTGAGCCGCCTGCAGGCGCCGTAGAGAGGCAGAGGTGAGTCCCAGGGAGCCGTGGGAGGGCAGGTTTCTGGAGCCGGGAGAAGCACCGTGTGCGACTCCACCACTGTGTGACCACAAGTCTCTGAGCCTCAGTTCCCTCACGTGTAACCCAGGCAGGACGATGCAGACCTTGCGGGGCTGCCGTGAGGAGTAAGAATGAAGGCTTGTGTGGGAGGCCCCTGGCTCGGGGCCTGGGGCACAGCTGGGCCTTAGTCCAGTGCGCCCGTCCTTCTTGACCGACGGCCACTCCCTCTGCTCCCCTGAGCCGTCCCGACCCAGTGTCCTGCTTCCCTGCTCAGAATGAAGGCCCCCAGGCCCGCCCTGCCTGGTTTGGTTCTGTCCCTGCGGCCCCCTAATGAAATCTCTTAGAGAAGCCCCGCTGAAGGGGGCTGGGAGCCGATAGCTGTGGTGAACCCAGTTCCCTGCCCGCCCCCTCTCTGACACACACACACACACACACACACACACACACACACACACACACAGCCCTCTGGCTCACCAGGCGGTATGAGGACGTCAGGCGTCAGACCAGCCTCCAGGGGCAGGATGTGGAACAGGACTCGGCAGCCGGGGCCCTCGGGGCCCTCCGCCCCCACACACACCTGTGGCAGCTCCTTCCCATCCAGCACCAGGGGCTCCAGCATCCCCGCGGGGCTGGGCAAGGGGCTGGAGAAGTTCTGGGGGCAGCAGGGGTGCTCAGGCCTCCACTTCTCCCCCCAGGCCCACTGCCACCATCCAGGCCACCGCCCCCCGGCCCCCCCCCCCAGCCCCCCGCCGGCCGCCCCGCACCTTCAGCAGCAGGAACTTCTGCAGCGGCTCATACCACTGCAGCAGGAGCAGGCTGGTGGGCAGGGCAGCCAGCAGGAAGGTGCTGCCCGTGTAGGGGTTCCGCACTGCAACAGAGGCAGGCGGTGGGGACCCGGCCACGCCCGTGCCCCCAGCCCCCCCACGCCCGGCTCTTACCCACACGACACTGCAGGCAGCCTTTGGTGTCTGGAATCTTGGCGGACAGGGCAAAGCGCCTGCAGGGATGACGACCGGGGCACGTGTCATGGGTGCCGTCCATGGCCAAGGCCCCACAGAGCCCTGAGATGGGCGCTATCCCCTTCCCTGCCCGACGGGGGAGAGCCTGAGGCTCCAACACCCACCTCCACAGCCTGCGGCCCAGGGGTGCGGGCACAGAAGCACCTTTACCTGTGCCCCTTTGGGCAGCTCACTTAACCTGCCCCTGCCTCAGTTTGCTCATCCGGGGAACGGGGGTAACCGTGGCACTGAGCCCGCAGTGAGGAGAAGGGCTTCCAGCAGAGCCCGGCACACTGCGTGCACTCACACAGGGCTAGCTTTGCCCCTTCCGAATGATTACTTGCCCGCCTACTGCCCGTCACTGGAAACCCTTCTGAGGCGAAGGCAAGGTCTAAAAGCAGACGTGAATGAAAAAACAAGGGCACGGAGGGGGCAGGCACGGCTCCAGCCCTGCGAGCACTCACGGCGGTCCCCCCTCCGCCTGCCACATGGCACACGTCAGAGAAGGGCAGGCGGGGCCCAAGAAGATTAACACGTGCAAAAACCACAAACAATCGCCCGGCCTGCCCTCGCTGAAGTGACACCACAGGGAGCCGGCTGGTGGCTGGCTTTGGTGGCAGGGGGAAAGTAGGTAGCGTCCTTGCTTCGGTTACTGGCTGTCCCCCAAGCCCTCAGGGGACCTCCTGAGCCCGTTTCCTCCTCTGGGGAACAGGGTCACATGTCCGGAGGCCTGCCACCTCCTCCCAGCGACCCGGGTCGTCTGCCCCTCTGTCTCCTCTCTCCCTTTACTCTGTCTCCTCTCTCCCCCAACTGGCTTCTGGACGGGACAGAGGCAGATATTTTTGTATCTGTTTTTTCTCCAAACAATTCTGGCTCTCTGCTTTTTATGTGCAAGGTGGACAGCGTTGACCCCGTGACTTTCCAAACACACACCCGAGCTGGGGCTCTGACGGGCCTGTTTCCTGCAGGTCCTGGGACAAAGCAGAGGCTTGCTTGGGCACTGAGCTCAGGAAGCCCCAGGGCTGCAGGGCTCCAGATGTGGTACACGAGCGAGCCCGCCACAGGAAGGGCCTGGGCCCGCAGCTCCCCAGCTGGGGTAGCCACTGGCCTGACCTCTCCCACCGCCCCTACCAGCTCCCACTACCCCCCTGGGCAGGGCAACATCTAAGCCTACTGCCCAGACCCCTCCTCGAATTCAGCCACACCTAGCCCACGGTCGATGGAGGTCCCACTTGCACATCTCAGACTCAATGTGACAACACTGAATTCTGCTCCACCCACACCTGATGACAGCTCTATCCTTCCTGCTGCCCAGGCCAAAAACCCTGGAGTCATCGACTCCTCTTTCTCTTCCACCTACCAACTGTCAGGAAATCCTGCTGATTCAACTTTCAAAAGAAAACCAGAATTCAGCCGCTTTTCATCTCCTTCACTACTACCCTGGCCCACGCCACCATCACCTCCCACCTGATGGGTACAAGAACCTCCTGACAGGTTTCCCCTGCTTTCCCTTCACCCTTTCAGTCTATTTTCAACATAGCGGCTACAGGGATGATCCCCTCAAAACCTCAGTCCATGTCACTTTCCCCCTGGATATCAACAAGCCTTGCTCTAAGTCTTTATTCAAACAGCACCGTCTCAGAAATGTCCTTCCTAGGGCGCCTGGGTGGCTCAGTTGGTTAAGCGACTGCCTTCGGCTCAGGTCATGATCCTGGAGTCCCTGGATCGAGTCCCGCATCGGGCTTCCTGCTCAGCAGGGAGTCTGCTTCTCCTTTTGACCCTCCCCCCTCTCATGTGCTCTCTCTCATTCTCTCTCTCAAATAAATAAATAAAATCTTTAAAAAAAAAAAAAAAAAGAAATGTCCTTCCTGACCACCTTGTTTAAGACCACCATCCAGGCCCCACCCCTCCTGGTCCTCCTCCTCCCCATGCTTTAATTTACGCACCACTTTCCCCTCTGCACATCACCACAGAATACCCTTTTTATGTTAGTTGTTTGTTGTCTGTCTCTTGTGACAAGAAAGTCTGGAGACTATGAGGGACTCTTTAGTTCACAGAGGCCCCCAGGCACGTACTAGGTACTGAGGAGATACTCTCTGAATGACTGAACAACGGACTCTATCTGGACAACTCCCCCGACCCCGCCGAAGCCTCATAAAACACACGACACGATCTGCTCCCCCAAGGTCTCCCAGTCCCTCCCTTCTCCCTCCTGCTCACTCCGGTCAGGCCCCAGATCCTCTCAACCCCACTTCCTGAATATGGCTCAAGTCCGTTCATCTCTCACCACCCTGTAGCCTAACGCCCACCGCCTCAGGTCACTACACTGGCCTCCTTTCCAGGTGCCCTCTCACCAGCCTCCCCCTCCATGTCATTGTGACCACTCTCAGCACAGCCAGCCAGCAGATGCCTCTAGTCTTCATGTGTCTCTCTTGACCCCCCAGCTCTAGGAGAGGGCACGTGACCCAGGCCTGCCCCCCCCCCCCCCCCACCAAGCTCCTCATGCCGTGGCCACAGTGACAGGCTCAGAGTGCGCAGGGACTTAAGCTAGACCCGTGAGAATTGGCCCCCGGACTTTGTGGGAGTTACTTGGAAGCAGAGGTTCTAGTACCACAAGCCTGTGAGCTAATGGAAGGCTGGGCTGGAACCACGGCCCTCCCTCCCTGGACAGGAAAGCCTACCTGAGAACGAAGGTGATAGGGGAAAGCAGAGCCAAGAGATTCCTGATGAAGCCATTTAAGCCTGGATCCAGCTGGGCCTAAAGCTAACCCTACTCCTGAACTTGCAGTTACATGAACCACTGAATTCCCTTTTCTGCTAGTCAATCACTTGCATCGCCTGCAGTAGGAAGAGTCCCGATTGACATACTGAGGGATCCTTCTAAAATGCTCCCAGCACTGGGGCGCCTGGGTGGCTCATTCGTTAAGCGTCTGCCTTCGGCTCAGGTCATGATCCCAGCGTCCTGGGATCAAGCCCCGCATCGGGCTCCCTGATCCACGGGAAGCCTGCTTCTCCCTCTCCCACTCCCCCTGCTTGTGTTCCCTCTTTCGCTGCGTCTTTCTCTGTCAAATAACCCAGCACTGCTGCCAGTTGAACAAAACCCAGATCCCGGGCCTGGCATCAAAGGAAGGGCTCTGCCACCCATGCGTCTTCCCCTCAGGCTGCTCCGCCCTCCTCCCCCAGGCCAAACGCCTTACATCTCCCCAGATCACCCACAAGAATTCGCTGGTGCTCTTCCCCTGCCTGGAATGCCATTCCCAAATTCATCTGCCTGGAAGCCCACTGTGCACTTGCCAACCCCACGCCCTCCGGCGGCCAGCTTCTCAGAGGCCTCTGCGCCCCACCCCCCCACCCCCCTGCTCTCCCCCAGGCTCACTTCAGGGCCAGGTGCTGACTGTCAAAGATGCATTTGATCTGCTGTCTCCCAGCCCAGCTTAGGACCAGGCCTACAGCTAGTGCTCGGTAAAGGCTGGCCCCGTACCCTCACAACCACAACTGCCTCACTGTGGTCTCCTTGCTTCCCTATGGGCCCGGCAGCCCGGGGCAGGGGCTACAAAGGCTCTGACAGATGAGGAAAGTAGGCTCAGAGAGGCAAAGCCACGTCTGAGATCACAAGCCCAGTCACAGGCAAGGCCATATTCCAACCCCGGCTCGGCCCCTCTGCCTCCCCCTTCCCACCCCGCTGCACGTCCAGGCTCCCCTAGGGTCCCTGACCTGGGGATGATGCGCTGCGTGAGGCGGTTGGTGGGGAGGGAGAGGGGAACCTGTTGCTGGAGTCTGCGCTGCTCAAACAGGCCTGGGAGGTCATGGGCCCAGATGTGCGTGGATTTCCCTGCCAGGGAGGGAGAGAGGGGCTCAGAGAGTGTGGGCCGGCGGGGTGCAGGCCCCGGCCCCCCGCCTGCCCCAACCTGTACCTGAGAGCGACAGCAGCACATTATTCACGCAGTAGAGCCAGGTGCAGCGGTGTGAAATCAGCTGGAGGCCACAGAGTGGTTGATGGACAGGGAGTCAGCACTCCAAGCCCCCCAGGACCCTCCCCGCTCCAAAGCCAGCCAGGCCTCACCTTCTCCAGTGTATCTTCATGCAGTTCATGCAGGTTGAGGGTGTAGATGCCTTCCTCGGCCCCCACCACCAGGAATTGGTCTGCGGGGGGGGGGGGGGCGGTTAGGGGGTCAGAGGTCAGTCACAGCCCCTGGCCCAAGCTGGGGATTCCCGGGCTCCTGCTTCCTCCCTGCCCCGCCTACCCCGGGTGACAGGGTGAATCCAGGTGACAGCAGCGTGGATCCGCAGGGGGCAGCCATTGAAGACCTTGGAGAAGCAGGCGCCCATCTGGGGAGAAGGCAAGAGGCCGGTGAGGAAGACAGAGGTGGGGGGAGGCAGTAGGTGGTGGGGGCAGCAGGGGGACAGGGCTGAGGGACAAACACTTACATGCACCTTGGGGGTTGGGGGAAGCCCATGGCAGGACGATCTCTGGAAGGGTGGGAAAGAGTCAGGGCCGAGGTGGCACCCCCAGTCTCCCATCTTCCCAGCCCCTCTGGAGCACCCCCTCACCTCAGGATCCTCCCTGTGCTTCATGGTGGCCCAGGCAGTGGGGAGCAGTGGGGGGCTGTTAGGGCCTGGGGGAGGTGGAGGTAGGGTTCCTGCAGGCACAGACTGGCTGTGAATTCCAGCTCTAGCCCCACCCGCTCCTGCCTCCTGGTCCCCCAAGCCTGGACTCACCTAGGGGGCTGGATAGAGGGTCTTCAGCTGGAGGCTCAGAGGGGGATGGCCCCAAGAATGGGGCCCGCTTGATGGTTCCTATGGTATCGTCTGGGGAGTCCAGCTCCTGGCAGGAGAGTCAGGGGACCGAGCCTGGCTGTCAGCAAGACCCCATAACCTGGCCCTACCCCAACTGCGGCCTCTACAGCCCTCTCCCATCCCCTGCTCCAACTTCCCTGCACTCCATACCTGGAGTTCTGAGGCTGGCCGGATGGTCAGGCTCCTGTGGGGGACAAACCAGAGGAACATGAGGTGTGAGATGTGATCAGGCCCCAGGTCCAGCTGCCCGCCCCCCACCTTCAGGCCCAGCCCCTTACCTTTCCTCTAGGGCCTCCTCAACAGACTGTAGCAGGCTCCTGGGCAGGAGGGCATGAGGTCAGAAGTCAGCCTTTTCTGCCACCCCCACCCTCCCCTGTAGCTTCCCTCTCCCTCCCTCACCCCTCCCCTGTAGCTTCCCTCTCCCTCCC
>NW_025410314.1:0-8136 GCF_002201575.2 Neomonachus schauinslandi
TGCACTCGGGCTGGGGTCCGCACTTTCTCCATGGTGCACGGCGGCAGCAGGCTCCAGCGGCAGGCTCCGGGCTCCAGGGCGAGGTGGCAGCCTGTGGGGCTCACTGCCACCTGGCTGGGCCGGTTGGGTGGCTGTCGGGGGTGGGGAGCCAGGCGGGCCTCCGCCCTACCCTGTGCCCTGCCCCCGGCGCCCAGCCCCGGCCGGCCAGCTTTCCCATTTGGGGTTAGAAGCCTGAGGTCCTCCCTTCCCGCTCCGGGGCCACAGCCTCAGGGGGTAGTGCGTCCCTAAGGCATCAGGAGCTGCTGTCTCAGGGCTCGGACTGGTGCCTGAGGGCCTTTGCCCTATCAGGCGAGTGGGCTCTGCAGACCCTTGGCTTCTCCCAGGTGCCAGCGCGCCCCAAGGCGGTGCCCCACGACCCAGCGGCCCTGGCACCCCACACCCTCGCCAGCCCCAGCTCCCGCCTACCTGGGGTTGAAGAGCAGCTGGCTGTGCCAGAAGCGCGTCCCAGCCGAGCCCCGGCCTCCCTCGCCACAGTGCAATCGCGCCCAACCCGACTTATCCTGGCGGGGCGGCCGGGCCGCCCAGCCCCTCCCCGCCCGCCCGCTTGCCTGATGGTGCAGGGCAGGGCGCTGCTGCCCTCTGCCGGCCACGGTGGGCACCTAGCTGGAGCAGGTGAGAGCCGGGGCCGTGCCCGCCCATTGCGTGGGCAGGAGGGCATTCGGTAGCCTTCCATTCCTAAGTGCCTTGCGGTGGCACCGTCCAGAGACAAAGCCCACCGCCACCCGATCCAAGAGTCTCCGGGGCCTCAGGGGCAGAACTACTTGCCAACAGATGAGGCTCCACTGCCAGAAGAGCCCATCTCTGGAGGGAGGACACAGTGGGGCACCAAGGAGGGGAGCCAAGTCTCAGGGAGAACTTCACAGAGGAAGTGAGATTTAAGCTGACCTTGAACCACACAGTTCTGCTCCTGCTGATGTCTTCCTGACAACCAGGGCTGGTCTAAGTGTTCTGTTCTGTTCTGTTAACTCATTCACTCCTTCTGATGACCCTGGAGGGGGTACAGTTATTTCCTCCAGTTCAAAGGTGGGGAAACTGAGGCACTGGAGGATGGGAAACCTGCACAAAGTTGCATGGCCAGTTAGTGGCCAGGCTAAGAGTCAACTGCAGGCCCCCTGCACTTAACCATCAGGCCATGTGGCCCTGAACCAGGAACCAAGGCAGGCGCTGGGCAGGAGGGGAGACGGCCTGCAGGTGGGTGCGGAGGTGAGCAAATCAGGGAGAACCTAGACTTATGTCACCATGATCTTGTAAATAGCTTTGAATTTGGACAAGTGTAAGCTGGTGGCCCTGGGTGGAGGGGGCAGAATCCTGTTGGGTGGGGTGGAGGCAGTGGAGGCAGGAGAATCCAGGAGACCCTTACCCAAGATCATAGAAATTGTTTCCTGGGTCTCTTTTTCTAATTTTTTAAAATAGATTTCCATATTCAGGTATTCTTCAAGTCATCTAGAGTGGATTTGTACGCAGGTGGTGTGAGGTAAGGGTCACATTTTCTCCTTTTCCACATGGAGGGCTGTCGTCTGAGCCCCAGCGTTCAGCCCATCCAGCCACTAACGTGCGCTTAGCCCTTGGTTACGTGCCCAGTCCAGGCCCAGGTGGCCAGGCGGCTCCCCCTCTGTCCCTTTGGTGTCTTTGTCTGCCCCTGCTACACTTACGAAAGCTTTAAAGCTTCCTTTTCTCCCCTTTCCCCTTTTCCTTCTCCTTGCTTTCCCCCTCGGTTTGTTGCTCCTTCTCCTTACCATCTTTCAAAATTTTCTTGCCTATTCTAGGGCTTTTAGTTTTCCTTAAAGGTTTAAGAAACAGCTTGTCAAGTTCTAGGAAAAAGTCTGTTGGAATTTCTTTGAAGGGGTAAATAGAGATTCTGTTGAATTCTGAATCACTTTGGAGACTGGCTATCTCTAAAATATTGTTTCCCCTTCTATGAACATAGTGTATCTCTCTCTTTATTAAGATCTTTTAAATATATTGTTTCCCTAGAGGACTGGCACCTCATATGTTAGACTTTTGATGCCACAGTAAATGCCGTCTGTCTTCTTTCTCAGTGACCTTCTGACTGTATCGTTGGTATGAAGTCTAATGATTCTTTTTGGATTCCTTTTGTGGATTCTGTTCCTTTTTTTTTTTTTTTCAAGATTATTTATTTATTTATGGGGCGCCTGGGTGGCTCAGTCAGTGAAGCATCCGCCTTCAGCTCAGGTCATGATCCCAGGGTCCTGGGATGGAGCCCTGCATCGGGCTCCCTGCTCCGCAGGAAGCCTGCCTCTCCCTCTCCCACTCCCCCTGCTTGCGTTCCCTCTCTCGCTGTGTCTCTCTCTCTCTCTCTGTCAAATAAATAAGTAAAATCTTTAAAAAAATATTATTTATTTATTTATTTACTTATTTGACAGAGAGAGAGAGAGAGAGCACAAGCAAGGGGAAGCGGCAGGCAGAGGGAGAAGGAGAAGCAGGCTCCCCGCGGGGCAGAGAGCCTGACACAGGGCTCGATCCCAGAACCCCGGGATCATGACCTGAACCAAAGGCAGAGGCTTCACTGACTGAGCCACCCAGGAGCCCCTCTGTTCCTTTTTCTACTTACACAATCATCTCATCTGCCACTAATGACTATCGTGTTTCTTCTTTTCCAGTCCTTTTAGCTAGTTTCTTTTTTTTTATTACGTTCAATCAGCCAACATATAATACATCATTAGTTTTTGACGTAGTGTTCAACGATCCATTAGTTGCTTATAACACCCAGTGCTCAGCACCACACGTGCCCTCCTTAATACCCATCACCTGGTAACCCCATCCCCCCACTCCCTGCCCTTCTGTAACCCTCAGTTTGTTTTCCGGAGTCCAGAGTCTCTCATGGTTTGTCTCCCTCTCTGATTTCTTCCCATTCAGTTTTCCCTCCCTTCCCCCGTGGTCCTCTGCGCTATTTCTTATGTTCCACATATCAGTGAAACCGTATGATAATTGTCTTTCTCTGCTTGACTTACTTCACTTAGCATAATCCCCTCCAGTTCCATCCATGTCGATGCGAATGGTGGGTATTCATCCTTTCTGATGGCTGAGTAATATTCCATTGTATATATGGACCACACCTTCTTTATCCATTCATGTGTTGAAGGGCATCTCGGCTCCTTCCACAGTTTGGCCATTGTGGACATTGCTGCTATAAACATTGGGGTGCATGTGCCCCTTCTTTTCACTATGTCTGTATCTTTGGGGTAAATACCTAGTAGTGCAATTGCTGGGTCATAGGGTAGCTCTGTTTTGAACGTCTTGAGGAACCTCCACACTGTTTTCCACAGTGGCTGCACCAGCTTACATTCCCACCAACAGTGTAAGAGGGTTCCCCTTTCTCCACATCCTCGCCAACAACACTTGTTGTTTCCTGTCTTGTTCATTTTAGCCATTCTAACTGGGGTAAGGTGGTATCTCATTGTGGTTTTGATTTGTATTTCCCTGATGCCCAGTGATGTTGAACATTTTTTCATGTGTCTGTTAGCCATTTGTAGGTCTTCTTTGGAGAAGTGTCTGCTCATGCCCATTTCTTGACTGGATTATTTGTTCTTCAGGTGTTGAGTTTGATAAGTTCTTTATAGATCTTGGATACTAGCCCTTTATCCGTCATGTCATTTGCAAATATCTTCTCCTATTCTGTGGGTTGCCTCTTAGTTTTGTTGACTGTTTCCTTGGCTGTCCAGAAGCTTTTTATCTTGATGAAGTCCCAGAAGTTCATTTTTGCTTTTGTTTCCCTTGCCTTTAGAGATATGTCCTGAAAGAAGTTGCTGTGGCCAATGTCGAAGAGGCTACTGCCTATGTTCTTCTCTAGGATTTTGATGGATTCCTGTCTTACATTTAGGTCTTTCACCCATTTTGAGTTTATCTTTGTGTATAGTCACTCTCAACATGAGTGGGCTGAGTGCTCCCATCAAAAGGCACAAGGTTTCAGAATAGATGCAAAAGCAGGACCCATCCATATGCTATCTACAAGAGACTCATTTTGAACCTAAAGACACCTCTAGATTGAAAGTGAGGGGATGGAGAACCATTTATCATGCCAACGGACCTCAAAAGAAAGCTGGTGTAGCAATTCTCATTATCAGACAAATTAGATTTTAAACCAAAGACTGTAGTAAGAGATGTAGAGGGACACGGGAGTAGCCAACTACATAAACCAACTATTAACCAAAATAAAGAATCATATTGATAATAATACACTAATAGTAGGAAACTTCAACACTCCCCTGTCAGCAATAGACAGATCATCTAAGCAGAAGATCAACAAAGAAACAAGAGCTTTGAAGGACACATTGGACTAGATGGACTTTGTAGACATATACAGAACATTCCATCCTACATCAACAGAATACTCATTCTTCTTGAGTGCACATGGAACGTTTTCCAGAATAGATCACATACTGGGTCACAAATCAGGTCTCAACCGATACCAAAAGATTGAGATTATTCCCTGCAGGTTTTCAGACCACAGTGCATTGAAACTGGAACTCAACCACAAGGAAAAATTTGGAAGGAATGCAAAAACTTGGAGGTTAAAAAGCATCCTGCTGAAGAATGAATGGGTCATTCAACCAGGAAATTAAAAAGAAACTTAAACAGTACATGCAAACCTATGAAAATGAAAACATATCGGTCCAGAACCTATGGGATACTGCAAAGGCTGTCCTTAGAGGGAAGTACATAGCCATCCAGGCCTCTCTCAAAATATTAGAAAAATCCCAAATGCAAAAGCTAACCTTACACCTAAAGGATCTGGAGAAAGAATAGCAAATAAAGCCTAAACCAAGCAGGAGAAAAGAAATAATAAAGATTAGAGCAGAGGTCAATGAAATAGAGACTAGAAGAACAGTAGAACAGATCAACGAAACTAGAAGCTGGTTCTTTGAAAGAATTAATAAGATTGATAAACCTCTGGCCAGACTTATCAAAAAGAAAAGATTATCAAAAATTAACAAAATCATGAATGAAAGGGGAGAAATCACAGTCAATACCAAGGAAATAGAGACAATTATTAGAACTTATTACCAACAGCTATATGCCAACAAACTAGGCAATCTGGAAGAAATGGATGCGTTCCCGGACACTTATAAACTACCAAGACTGAAATAGGAAGAAATAGACAATCTGAACAGACCAATAGCCAGCAAGGAAATTGAAGCAGTAACCAAAAAACTCCCAAAAAACAAGAATCCAGGGCCAGATGGCTTTCCAGGGGAATTCTACCAAACCCCTAAAGAAGAAATCATACCTATTCTGCTGAAGCTGTTTCAAAAAATAGAAATGGAAGGAAAACTTCCAAACTCATTCTATGAGGTCAGCATTACCCTGATCCCAAAACCAGACAAAGACCCCATCAAAAAGGAGAATTACAGGCCAATATTCCTGATGAACTTAGCTACAGTTTCTTTTTTTTCACTTTATTTTCCCGGATAGTACAAAACTGAATGAAAGCAAAGGGAGGGGCGCCTGGGTGGCTCAGTGGGTTAAGCGTCTGCTTTCAGCTCAGGTCATGATCCCAGGGGCCTGGGATCGAGCCCCCAGTCGGATCGAGGCCCCAGTCGGATCGAGCCCCGGTCAGATGGAGCCCCACGTTGTCATTGGGCTCCCTGTCAGCGGGGGTCTGCTTCTTCCTCTCCCCCTGCCCCTCCCCCCACCTCGTGCACACACACTCTCTCTCTCTCTCAAATAAATAAATAATCTTAAAAAAAAAAGGAAAAAAAGCAAAGGGAATGTTCTCAATGTTTAACCGTTAAGTACAGTGTTGCGGGGGGGTGTTTGGTAGACACCTCTATGAGAGTAAGGAGATTCCCTGTCAGTCCCAGCTTGCTATGTGTGGAATTTTATCAAATGCTTTTTCCCAGAGCATTGAGATGGTGACAGGAGTTTCTTCCTCCCATCCATTAACATGGCAAATTACATTAATTGATTTTCTTTTTTTTTTTTTAAGATGTTATTTATTTATTTGACAGAGAGAGAGACAGCGAGAGAGGGAACACAAGCAGGGGGAGTGGGAGAGGGAGAAGCAGGCCCCCCGCCGAGCAGGGAGCCCGATGCGGGCCTCGATCCCAGGACCCTGGGATCATGACCTGAGCCGAAGGCAGAGGCCTAACGACTGAGCCACCCAGGCGCCCCACATTAATCGATTTTCTTTTTTTTTTTATTTTTTAATTTTTTTTTAAATTTTTTTTTTTTTTTGACAGAGAGAGAGACACAGCGTGAGAGGGAATACAAGCAGGGGGAGTGGGAGAGGGAGAAGCGGGCTTCCCGCGGAGCAGGGAGCCCGACGCTGGGCTCGATCCCAGGACCCTGGGATCATGACCTGAGCCGAAGGCAGATGCTTAATGACTGAGCCACTCAGGCACCCCTCGATTTTCTAATGTTAAACCACCTTTGCGTTTTCTGGGCTAAACTTAACCATGTCATGGTGTATTTTTTTCATATATAGTTCTGGATTGGATTGCCTTTCTTTTTTTCTCTTCCTTCCTTCCTTCCTTTCTCCCTCCCTCCCTCCCCCCCAGCCTCTTTCTTTCTGCCTTGTATTACCCTTGCTGAACTTTGGTATAGAGACATCATAAAATGCGTTGGGAGAGCGTTTTTTTTTTTTTCTTTTTCTCTTCCTTGGAACAATTTATCTGACAGAGGGGTTATTCATTTCTTGAAGATCTGATAAAATTCATCTACAAACCTTGGTTTTACAGTCTCTTGCCCCTCTATCCATACATTTTAAACTACTGATCCAATTTCTTTAATAATTACGGGACTGTTCAGGTTTTCTGCTTTTCCTTGAGTCAATTTTTTTGTGTGTGTGGTAAGAAATTCATCACATACAATTTCCCATCCTGACCGTTTTACAGTTCAATAGTGTTAAGTATGCTTATACTGTTATGAAACAGATCTCCAGAACCTTCATCTTGTAAAGCTGAAACTCTATACCTATCAAACAACTCTCCTTTGGCCCCTTCCTCCAGCCCTTGGCACCTATCATTTTACTTTCCATTTTTACGAATTTGACTACTTTAGATACCTCATAGAAGTGGAATCATACAGTATTTGTCATTTGTGACTGGCTTCTTTCACTTGGCATAATGTCCTCGGGGTTCATCCATGTTGTAGCTGTGTATGGCAGGATTTCCTTCCTTTTTCAGAAAGAATAATATTCCATTGTGTGGATAGACCACATTTTGTTCAACCATTCATCAGTTGATGGACGCTCAGGTTGGCTATCGTGAATATTCCTGCTGTGAACTTGGATATACAAGTATCTCTGCTTTCAATCTACACATTTAATGCAATCCCTATCAAAATACCGTGAACATTTTTCACAGAGCTGGAACAAACAATCCTAAAATTTGTATGGAACCAGAAAAGACCCTGAATAGCCAAAGGACTGTTAAAAAAAGAAAACCAAAACTGGAGGCATCACAATTCCGGACTTCAAGCTCAATTGCAAAGCTGTCATCACCAAGACAGCATGAGCACGTGCTGGCACAAAAACAGACACATAGCTCAATGGGACAGAATAGAGAGCCCAGAAATGGACCCTCAACTCTATGGTCAACTAATCTTCGACAAAGCAGGAAAGAACGTCCAATGGAAAAAAGACAGTCTCTTCAACAAATGCTGTTAGGAAATTTGGACAGCCACATGCAGAAGAATGAAACTGGACCACTTTCTTACACCATACACAAAAATAAACCCAAATGGGTGAGAGACCTAAATATGAGACAGGAGTCCATCAAAATCCTAGAGGAGAACACAGGCAGCAACCTCTTTGACCTCAGCCGCAGCAACTTCTTGCTAGACAGTCTTCAAAGACAAGGGGAACGAAGGCAAAAATGAACTATTGGGACTTCATTAAGATAAAAAACTTTTGCATAGCAAAGGAAACAGTCGACAAAACCAAAAGACAATCGACAGAATGGGAGAAGATATTTGCAAATGTCTTATCAGATAAAGGGCTAGTATCCAAAATCTATAAAGAACTTATCAAACTCAACATCCAAAGAACAAATAATCCAGCCAAGAAATGGGCAGAAGAAATGAATAGACATTTCTCCAAAGAAGACATCCAGATGG
>NW_025410315.1:0-8129 GCF_002201575.2 Neomonachus schauinslandi
TGGTAACCGGGGTGGGGCTGCAGACCAAGGCTGAGGTGCTGCAGGCTTTATTGGTGGTAGGGGAACGTGCGGAGGTCAGGAGGAGATGGCAGTGGGGGGTGGGGGTGGGTAGAGAGGGTGGCATAGCAGTTGACGTGAACTTAATGGGGGGCAGGGGCCTTACATGAAGATTGAGGAGCAATGGGAAACCGTGGAGAGGTATACAGAAAAGAAACTATGCTCAGCGTGATTTCATTCGTTTGTGCCCGGCCTCATTCCAAAAAAGGACTTGAAATAGGGATTATTAGCTAGTGCTGTGATACTCTGTGGAGTATATCCTGTCCTCTTGTGGACACTGGTAAATTAAGTGGTTATATATATACACGTACACATCTACTACTCTCTGGCCTAAAACAGGCAATTCAAAGAGTTCTTAATAGCTGATGTCTCTCCTTCCCTAGAGGCCAGATGTTTAGGGGTGCTTCTCTAAGTAGCCCCTGGGCCTGGCTCTCCCATGATGGCTGGACGCCTGGGCCTCTGGCTGTGAAACCACAGCCTTCTGAACCCTGTGGAGAGACAGGAGAGTGCCACGTAGAGGAAGAAGCCAGAGGTACACACCTGGGAACCAGACAGGCCTCGGCCTGGTTTCCTCTCTGCTCCCCTCTGCCTGGTGACTCACCCTCTCTCTGCCTCCTTCCACCATCTGTCAAAGTATGGAGCTGGCTTTGCCTTTGCCTACTTCACAGGAGTGTCCTGACAATAACAGTGTCAGGGTTGTGTTTAGAGCTCATTGGAATATGCGCTTGTATAAATCCAAGAAACTTTTCTTGCTCCGTAATGCCATTCAATCCAGTATTTTCAGAAACCTCACTGTCAGGATGTCCAACCCACAAAGTTGTCATTTGTTATGGGGAACCAGGAAGCCGTCCTAGCCTTAGCCAAACTCAACAGTTACTCTTCTGTTCATCTGAGTAGCCAGCAGGCCTCTCCCAGCAGCTGCAGGTGAGATTCTCCCTCATCTGATCACAGGATAGCCCCAGCATCGCCACCCCATCCCTGAAGCGGAGCATCTTTGTGTCCAGGGCATGGTTTCTCATATTCCAATGTCCTTCAACCAACAGGGAGTGCCTCCAGGGTGGGTAATGCCAGGGAATCAATCATTATGCTAAGATCTTGATATGTTGGTTAAATAGCTGATTTGTAGAAGCTGTTGATTTTGGCTTATGGCAGTGGCTTGTTTTAAATCTTTTTTTTTTTAAGATGTTTTATTTATTTATTTATTTGACAGAAAGAGACCACGAGAGAGGGAACACAAGCAGGGGGAGTGGGAGAGGGAGAAGCAGGCCTCCCGCTGAGCAGGGAGCCTGATGCGGGGCTCGATCCCAGGACCCTGGGATCATGACCTGAGCTGAAGGCAGATGCTTAACGACTGAGCCACCCAGGCGCCCTGGCAGTGGCTTGTTTTAGTGCAAAATCGTCCCCTGGGTCCTTCACCAGAAGGCACAACTAAGGAGGAATTCGTTAAAGGCCAGAGATGTGAGAGTAGTTGCATAAATTATGTCGGCTTAGCAGACCTGTATGGTCAGGCGGTCACCTCACGGTCCGTGCAGTCGTCGACAGTAATGGTCACTGTGACATGTGTAGGGAGCCAGGCTTCCTGGGCTCGCTCAGATTATCCGACGTCCGAGGCAGAGTTTGAAGTTTGAGCCTTAGGGACCTTATGTTGGCAAGCCCTCTGCAGTCACGAGGGCATAGGAGAATCGGGCAGGGCTGTGCTGCCATCCCTTTAAGGACTGTGCTTCCGCTGTGCTTGTGGGTTTCCCAGAAAACATGGGGGCCATGATCAGCAGAGCATGGGTGTAAATGCAGCACCCTGCCAAGTCCCCCTCCTACACGGGCACAGGAATCCTACACTCAGGGGAGGAAGGCGGGCAGAGACTGAGAATCACTGCGCTTGGGAAAGAATGAGCCACCTGAGTTTAGGGCCTTTGTGCATTTCCAAAAAGTGGGAGGTGGGGGATGGTGAGGAATGATTAGCTTTAGCTTGGGACCTGGAGAGAAGACACCACTGATGACTAGTGCCCTGTTGGAGTGGAAAGCTGAAACTGGAGTGAGTAGGGATGGTCTGGGGAGGATATGGCTGCCAAGCCAGGTCTGTGATCAGA
Source organism: Neomonachus schauinslandi (assembly GCF_002201575.2). NCBI lineage: Eukaryota > Metazoa > Chordata > Mammalia > Carnivora > Phocidae > Neomonachus > Neomonachus schauinslandi. The sequence goes on from NW_025410315.1 coordinate 2,145, forward strand.
GACAGTATTGGGACAGGCTGGGGGCCAGACATGGTCAGCAGAGCAGAAAGCATAATGTGTGAGAAGAGATGAGCCCAAAAGTCAAGCCTGAGGGGAACCTGGAGGGTCGTGGGCCTTGGGGAGGCATGAGCACAAGGCCTGGATGCTAGGCTGGCCTCTTACTGAGAACAGCCTTTGGGAACAGAGGTGTTTGAAGGCCCAGGCTCTTAGTCCCTGAATCTGACAGATCCTACAGGAAGTGGTCAGAGGGAGACCACCCAACTATTTAGAAAGGGCCTTTGGAGCCCCAAAATAGGATTCAAGAATGAGAGGACTATCTATGAACATCAATAAATCATTTGCCTAAAGAACAAATTACGAAGTAGCTGCTCACAGACATACTGGAGGTGGCAGATGGGATCATTCGGCCTACAATGATGTCTTTAAAGGAAAATTAATCAGCTGCCAGCATTTAAAATCAAGAACTTTTAACCTGAAAACCTCAATTACTGGCTTCTCTGATGAAATCACAACGTCTGGGCATACATGTGTATGTCAGATGAAGATGACTGGCTAGTGTCCCATTAATATTGGGTCTCTCTGGTTTGCCCCAGTGCTCACCCTTCCCTGCTGTATCTCATGTATGACCCACTTCACTCATTTACAGTACTCACTTGGCTCTTCAAGTTCCTTGAGTTCATTGTCCCCATCGTAATTTAATTGTAAAACCACAGTTTTCTGAAGGATGATATTCTCTCCTTCAATAAATTAGAACAGCATAGTGCTCTTCAAAATTATCTTTGCTATCTGTTGTGCAAATTCATTGTGAGCTGACAAATGGTCATGTTTAGTAGGACTACAGCGGAGTTCACATTTGACTCTACCTGAGTTCAGCAACATCTGAACTAGTATAAACTCTGTTCAATAAGAAGACTCCGCTCATTTAAATGTTATGGCAAAACCTGATTGCTTTAAAGGTCACTAAATGCTGGCCATCTCCCAGCCCGCTGCAGCTGATTGGTAACCAATAATTTCATGGCCTACATCAACCCCCACATCACATTTGAATAGCACTGTCAGAGTGAATTTTATTTTATTTTCTTCTTTAAAGAGTGTGGTTTCAAAACTAGGGAAAGGCAAGGAATAGGATGTGAATTTGATGTTTCATTTAGTGTTTCTGCTTCAGAGTCCTTCATGAAAACAGATTGGTCTGTCATATATTTAGCATTCTAGAATCACTGTGGGGAAAATATCTCTAAACTTCATCTGTTTAAGCAAAATCTAAAGGAAACCAGTTTGCAGCAGGGAGGCAGGTTACATACTGTGGTCATGGGATATTGGGCTTCTGCCATGTAGGAAGAAAGCAACTGACCAACTCAGCTGTAGAGAAGAGAGTGTTCATGACATATTGGGACAGAATAGTGACAGAAGAGGGAGGAAAGCTGGGTTCTGGTCTCCCATAGGTGTGGTTTACCTGGGGGGGGGGTGCACATCAACTTCCACAGCTGCCAGATGAGGCGGTTGGACTAAATTGTTTCAAAGGTCTACTCAAGGTGTGCAATTGCCAGTCTGAGGTTCTCCTAAGGAAAGTCCATACTGACAGTGGGGAGATGGGGCATGGAGGACAGGGATTCTTTCTTAGGGTCTCCATTTTACAGCTGAGGCCACTTTGACCCAGAGATGATACCCAACTCTCCCAACGTCACATGGCAAGTGGGTAGAGCAGCAAATATGACTGTCGTGTTCTGGTACCTCTTGCTGAGCCTCCTCTGCTACTGTATCCTAAGAAGTGAGCCTGAAGATAGTGTTTAATGTTCTCCTCTGGGATAAAGAAGCTAATCTCTTCAATACAGGGATGTTAGGGTCTCTGGGACTTCTAGGAAAGCACAAGCAACAACTCGCTCTCAAGAACTTTCACTTCTGGGGCGCCTGGGTGGCTCAGTTGGTTAAGCGACTGCCTTCGGCTCAGGTCATGATCCTGGAGTCCCGGGATCGAGTCCCACATCGGGCTCCCTGCTCGGCGGGGAGTCTGCTTCTCCCTCTGACCTTCCTCCCTCTCATGTGCTTGCTCTCTCTCATTCTCTCTCTCTCAAATAAATAAATAAAATCTTTAAAAAAAAATAAAAGAACTTTCACTTCTGTTTTATTGGGAAAAGACCAGACAGGTTAGGATCAAAGGACTGATTTTCTGGTACAGGTCTTTAAACTTTGCAAATCTTGGTCTTGTTCCACAGAACATTTGTGATAGCTGTGTCATGAACCCATCTCCTTCTCAAATAAGGTGTTCTTGAAATTCTCACTCTGTCCACTGACAGGGTCTTAAAAGTGATTATGTGATGACATCAGAAGCTTGTGCTTAAAAGTTTATTCTTGAGGTGTCTTGAAGTTACGGTCTTTTTTATGGGGTTCTGAGACCATCCTTATTTGTTGAGGACACAGTCTCTGGGCTATAGATGATTATAGCGCCTTCAGAGAAGCATCAATGTAAAGCAGACAACAAACTGGAGGAGACAGATACTTGCAGCTGAGATTAACTTATTGATAATTTTTGTAAGTAAAAATTTTGTGTGAGGGCATAACAATACTGCAGCTACAGGTGAAATCACCTTTTTTTGTCATGTGTAAAAGATGACAATGACAAAGCAGGAAAAGAGGTTTTGACCCAGTGTCTATAAAGTGTAATGATGTGACGCTTTTTCAAGAAAGTATGGAATAGGTCCTAGACTTAAGGATTTTAATAAAATCCCATTGGTGTATTAGAGTTCTGCAGGAAAAAAACTGAACCAATAGGATGTGTGTGTGTGTGTGTGTGTGTGTGTGTGTGTGTGTGTGTGTGTGAATGAATATGATTGGTTCATGCAGTTATCTGGTCTGACAAATCCTGATTCTGTAAGGTAGGTCAACAGGCTAGAAACTCTGGCCAGATTTCTGTGTTACAGTATGGCCAAATTCTTCTCCAAGAAACCCCAGTTTTTTCTCTTTAGACTTTCAACTGATTGTATGATGCTAATTTCTTTTTCTTATAGTAAACTGATTGTAGATGTTAATCTCATCTGAAAAGTATCTGCACAGCCACATCTAGACTTGCATTTGGTCAAACGACTGGGCACCATAGCCTAGCAAAGTTGACACCTAAAATTTAACCATTACTATAGGTAGGTTTGATGTGTATCCTTTGTCAAAAAGCACTGGCCTAGAAGATGCTGAATTGAAATTTTATAAGGAAGGTTGCAACCAGATATTTCAAAGTATTAACTGAAATGATGGCTGATAATACTATAGTTTTGTTGCCTAAATCACCAGCAGGACTCTGATAATTAGAAACATCTCATGGACGGTAAGGCCACTGAGAAGTCTCTAGAAACTGCCCATACAGTACAGAACATTTAAAACACTTATATTAATATTTTCTGTATTAATATTTAACCTAGGGAAGTCTGAGCACGTCTTTTGATTTGGGAATTTTCTGTGCAATTCATCAGTAATGCTATGTCCAATAAATCTAATTATTTCTAGCACTTCTTTTTCATAATGTGAAAAAATAAATCTTTGATTTTTCAGGGGCTCTGTGAGAAATCAATTTAAAACCAAAGTCAGTTTTGGGACACCTGGGTGGCTCAGTCGTTAAGCATCTGCCTTCGGCTCAGGTCATGATCCCACGGTACTGGGATCGAGCCCCACATCGAGCTTCCTGCTCAGTGGGGAGTCTGCTTCTCCATCTCCCTCTGCAGCTCTCCCTGCTTGTGCTCACGCTCTCGCTGTGTCTCTCTGTCAAATAAATAAATAAAATCTTTTAAAAAAAAAAAAAAGAAAGATAGTGAGGTGGGAAGATTATCCTGGATAATCGTGGTTGGCCCTAGAATCAAAGTGCCCTTAGAAGAAGGAAGCAAAGGGAAATGTGAAGACAAAAACAAGAGGCCATGTGACAACTGAAGCAAGATGCAGCAGTGCTGGCTTTGAAGATAGAAGAAGCCATCAGCCAAGGAATGCAAAGAATTCAGCTCTAGAAGCTGGAGAAGGCAAGGAAATGGCTTCTACCCTAGAGCTTTCAAAGGTCACACGACCCTGTCCACACCTCGATTTTAGCCTGGTGAAACTGATTCCAATTTATGGCCTAAAAGAGAATAGATATGCATTGTTTGAAGCCACAAAGTTTGTGGCGATTTGTTCCAGCAGCCGTAGGAAGCTAATAAAGGTGAAGAGTAATCTTGTATAACCTCTTGTCAAGAGCCGATAAACTCTCCAACCAAACAGCCTTTTTCACAGAGAACAAACTAACCTCTGATGGCTTCAATGTAACATTTGATTCTGAAGGACCCAGGAGCTCTTTCTGAAAATCTTGTAAACAAACCCGTCAGAACTGAACCAGATTTGGAAAAACAAAGGCAAGAGAAACACAAAGTTAGAGAAGAAAATTACAATTATTAAAAATTTAAAATAGAAAACCAAAATCACCAAAGTACTGTCTGTACTTTGGATTCACCTAGGAGAAACAAGACACTTCTGGGTATCAACTGAGAATGAGGGACACTTCTAGGTCTATGAATTTTTACCTGCTCTCACAGGTGAACCCACTGGGCATATCAGTGTGACCTTCAAAACAGAAGATAGTTTTGAGAGAGAGAGCGCGAGCATGTGTGAGCGGGGTTGGGAGCACCCGAGGGAGAGAATCTTAAGCAGGCTCCGTGGAGCCTGACACAGGGCGTGATCTTATGACCCTGAGATCATGAACTGAGCCGAAATCAAGAGTTGGATGCTTAACCGACTGAGCCACCCAGGTGCCCCCAGAAGATATTTTCAAACAGAGTAAAATCATGACCCTTATACAGATGTGAAATGGAAATGTGTTAAAGTTTTTTTCTTAACTCATGAGGAATTGGCAGATATTGTAACCAATTCAAAAGAGAATCCAAAGAACATAGAAATATAATATTTAAATGTATAAATGGGGAAAACTAGTTTTATTTTGAGCCTCTACTAGACAGCATTCAGTATGTCTATTGGTTACCAGCAGTTTACAGAGGGCTGTAAAAGAGCTCAGAGACTATGCAAGGCTGGAATCGGGTAACCAGGAGTGCAGGGTCCTAAAGACAGGGCAGTGTTTACATTGAAACATTCATTTCCTTTTTTATGCTAGGCTATTAAAGTCACATGGAAAACGTTCCCTCATACAGAGGGTCCAGTCAACAGGGAGACCCGGTTTCTGTCACAGACGCTTCTAGGCCAGTCCTGATCAGGGGCCGCTGTCATCAATGACATCACAATGTCGGGTTGTCATAAAGGCAGCTCCCGGACCAGTGAGGGGCACAGTGGGCAGGAGGGAGCACTGGTACCCTGACAGACCCAGGCCACTGGGAGCATCAGGCTGGGCTGATCAGGGCCAAACCCAGCGAACATCATGTCTCGGAGAAGAAACCACCGGCACTCTCACAGACGTAAGAGGCACGGTCTGTCCCGCTCCATGAGGGCCGAGCTCCAGTTCCCGGTTAGCCGCGTGGACCGCCTCCTGCGAGAGGGTCGCTATGCCCAGCGCCTAAGCTCATCTACCCCGGTCTTCCTCACCGGCATTCTCGAGTACCTGACGGCCAACATCCTGGAGCTGGCAGGCCAGGAGGCCCGCAACAACCACAAGATGCGCATCACCCCAGAGCACGTGCAGAGGGCCCTGGGCAACAACCAGTACCTGAGCCGCCTCTTTGAGAATAATACCTACTCTCGGGTGGAAGCCGTGCCCCAACCCAAGGAGTAGTGAGGCCCGGGTACCAAAGCCCACAGCCTCATCTAGTCCCCAGTGCTGCGCATAGATGAGGGAGGCCTGCTCTTCTGTCAGCAAAAGCCATTAAAGGATTTAAATCCAGGGCCGTGCTTCTGACTGCTCTCTGTTTCTGTCCTTCTGAGCGGGAGGTGTCTGGGAGACGTCCAGGAGATCTCCCATGGGGAGTGGAGGGTGCAAGGGGCTGTCGGTGTGGGACGCTGGAGTCGGGTATTTCAGGGAGCAGTTTACTG
>NW_025410316.1:0-8122 GCF_002201575.2 Neomonachus schauinslandi
TTCTTGAGAAAGGCTTGTATTGCTATATACTTTCCTCTCAGGACTGCCTTTGCTGCATCCCAAAGATTTTGAACAGTTGTGTTTTCATTTTCATTGGTTTCCATGTATTTTTTTAATTCTTCTTTAATTTCCTGGTTGACCCATTCGTTCTTCAGTAGGATGCTCTTTAGCCTCCATGTATTTGAGTTCTTTCTGACTTTTGTCTTGTGATTGAGCTCTAGTTTCAAAGCATTGTGGTCTGAAAATAGGTAGGGAATGATCCCAATCTTTTGGTACCGGTTGAGACCTGATTTATGACCTAGGATGTGATCTATTCTGGAGAATGTTCCAAGGGCACTAGAGAAGAATGTGTATTCCGTTGCTTTGGGGTGGAATGTTCTGAATATGTCTGTGAAGTCCATTTGGTCCAGTGTGTCATTTAAAGTCTTTATTTCCTTGTTGATCTTTTGCTCAGACGATCTGTCCATTTCAGTGAGGGGGGTGTTAAAGTCCCCCACTATTATTGTATTGTTGTCGATGTGTTTCTTTGCTTTTGTTATTAATAGCCTTATATAATTGGCTGCTCCCATGTTAGGGGCATAGATATTTACAATTGTTGGATCTTCTTGTTGGATAGATCCTTTAAGTATGATATAGTGTCCTTCCTCATCTCTTATTACAGTCTTTGGTTTAAAATCTAATTTGTCTGATATAAGGATTGCCACCCCAGCTTTCTTTTGGTGTCCATTAGCATGGTAAATGGTTTTCCACCCCCTCACTTTCAATCTGGGGTTGTCTTTGGGTCTAAAATGAGTCTCTTGCAGACAGCATATCGATGGGTCTTGTTTTTTAATCCAGTCTGATAGCCTGTGTCTTTTGATTGGGGCATTGAGCCCATTTACATTCAGGGTAACTATTGAAAGATAGGAATTTAGTGCCATTGTATTGTCTGTAAGGTGACTGTTACCGTATATTGTCTGTGTTCCTTTCTGGTCTATGTTGCTTTCAGGCTCTCTCTTTGCTTAGAGGACCCCTTTCAAGATTTCTTGTAGGGCTGGTTTTGTGTTTGCAAATTCCTTTAGTTTTTGTTTGTCCTGGAAGCTTTTTATCTCTCCTTCAATTTTCAATGACATCCTAGCTGGATATAGTATTCTTGGCTGCATATTTTTCTCATTTAGTGCTCTGAATATATCCTGCCAGTCCTTTCTGGCCTGCCAGGTCTCTGTGGATAGGTCTGTTGCCAATCTAATGTTTCTACCAATGTAGGTTACATATCTCTTCTCCCGAGCTGCTTTCAGGATTTTCTCTTTGTCTCTGAGACTCGTAAGTTTTACTATTAGATGTCGGGGTGTTGACCTCTTTTTATTGATTTTGAGAGGGGTTCTCTGTGCTTCCTGGATTTTCATGCCTGTTTCCTTCCCCAAATTAGGGAAGTTCTCTGCTATCATTTGCTCCATTATACCTTCTGCCCCTCTCTCTCTTTCTTCTTCTTCTGGGATCCCAATTATTCTAATGTTGTTTTGTCTTATGGTATTGCTTATCTCTCGAATTCTGCCCTCGTGATCCAGTAGTTGTTTATCTCTCTTTTTCTCAGCTTCTTTATTTTCCATCATTTCATCTTCTATATTACTGATTCTCTCTTCTGCCTCATTTATTCTAGCAGTTAGCGCCCCCATTTTTGATTGCACCTCATTAATAGCCTTTTTGATTTCTACTTGGTTGGATTTTAGTTCTTTTACTTCTCCAGAAAGGGTTTCTCTAATAACTTCCATATTTTTTTCAAGCCCAGCTAGTATCTTTAAAGTGATGATTCTGAACTCTAGATCTGACATCGTACTAATGTCCGTATTGAGTAGGTCCCTGGCAGTCGGTACTACTTCTTGTTCTTTTTGTTGAGGTGATTTTTTCCGTCTTGTCATTTTGTGCAGAGGAGAATAGATTAATGAGAGAACAAAATGCTAGCAGAGTAACAACGTCCCCAGAAAATATACTCTAAACAAATCAGAAAAAACCTGAAGCAGTGGGAAAAGAAAGGGGAAGAGAGAAAAAAGAAAAAGAAAAAAAAGAAAAAGATAAAGATAAAAACAAAAACAAACAAAACAAAACAACAACAACAACAAAACCAGAATGTGATCAAATATGATCAGGCTGGTATATAGATCAGTGCCACACACTAGATTTGGGGTGTATTTTGGTCTTTTAGAAGAACGTGCCGCCCAAAATTTTAAAGAAAAAAAACTTATATATGTACAAAAATAAGGGTTGATATGATGAAGGGATGGAATATGACTATAAAGATGGAAATTATAAAAAATTTTATAAAAGGAATTGATAAGAAGTTGTTTGAAAAAAGAAAGAAGAGGATTTAAAAAAAAAAAAGGGAGAGGATGTGATCAGGCAGGGGAATAGAAAACACCATATACTAGAGATTTGGGGTATATTTTGATCTGTTAGAAGAAACTATCTCAAAATTTTAAAGAGAGAACAACTTATATATATAAGCCAAAAATACGGGTAGCTACTATGAAGGGATAGAATATGACTCTAAAAATGAAAAATAAAAATGTTTTTTTTTTTAAAAAAAGGGATTGATAAGATGTTGGTTGAAAAAGGGAAAAAGAAAAATTCAAAAAGAAAAAAAAAGAAAAAAAGACAGTTAAAAAAAAAATTAACTTTTAAAGACTAGAGAATCATGGTAAAAAAGCCATGAATTCTATGTGCAGTATTCCCCTAGCACTGGAGTTCTGCCGTTCTCATTGATGGGTAAACTTGGTCTTGGCTGGCTGTTCTCGCTGATCTTCTGGGGAGGGGCCTGTTGCCATGGTTTCCAAATGTCTTTGCTGGAGGCAAAATTGCCCCGCCCTTGCCCCCTCCCAGCTAAGGAATCTGCTCAGGTTTGCTCTCCGGGGCTTTTGTTCCCTGCGAGCTTTCCGTACAGCTTTGGAGGCCGAGAGTGAGATGGTGGCCTCCCAATCTCCGCCGCGGAGGAGCCGAGAACTCGGGGCCCCGCTTCTAAGTGAGCCCCCAGAGAAAAGCCGTCAGTCACTCCCGTCTCCCCGGTCTCCAGCCGCACTCCGTGCTCACCCGGCCTGTGACCGCGCGTTTCTATCTCTGGCACCCGACCCCGGGTGGAGTCTCCAAACCCAGCAGATTCCTGCGGCGCCCTCCCGCGCGGCTCCTTCCAGGGGAGGAAGGTGAGTCTCCCCGGATCTGCCGCTTGTTGGGTCCCTGCTGGAGGAGCAGGGGCCCGACTGTGCCGCGGATCACGGTCTATGGCAACCCCGAGCTGAGAGCCCGCGCCTGGGCTCCGCCTCTGCAGCCGGCTTCCCTGCTCCGATACCTGGGAGCTCTGCCACACTCAGGCACCCCCAGTCTTTCTGTGACCCGTGGGTCCTGAGACCACACTGTCCCGGAGGGTTCCACCCCCCACTTAGCCACCAGAGTGACGTCCCTCAGCGGAGCAGACTTTTAAAAGTTCCGATTTTGTGCTCCGTGGTTCTATCACTTGCCAGAAGCGGCCAACGGCAGCCCCTCCCCCGCCGTCTATCCTCCCGAATATCGCCTTGGATTCACTTCTCCGCACGTCCTACCTTCCAGAAAGTGGTCGCTTCTCTGTTCAGAGAGTTGTTGCTTTTCCTTTCTTCGATCTCCTGTTGAGTTCGTAGGTGTTCAGAATGGTTTGATCCCTATCCAGCTGAATTCCTGAGAGGAGACGAAATCCAGGTCTCCTACTCCTCTGCCATCTTGCTCCGCCCCCCTATTTAAGCAATATTTAAACATTTAACCAAAATTGTTCTTTCATGCTAATTCGTATCATTTATATAAGAATTTTTAAGGTAAACGTGGCTCTCTTATATTTTATTATTTGGAAAGAAACTTCTGTCTAATGCCTCATTTAAGATTCAGTGGAATCTTTCTTGCTTCAGTAATTTTCCTATTAAATTACAACTATTAGTCCTAGTTCCTCACCCTAAAGGAAACCAATAAAATCACCCAAACTAATGAAGTTGTTTCCAACAGCAAGTACCTCATTATGGGGGTACTTCTAATTACTGTTAAAATGAACTGGAACGGAATGTCTCCAGAATGGGATGTCCCAGAGCTATAAACCAAAACCGTAAACAGCTGTGTAACTCCTAATCTATTCATTCCACCTTCGCAATCACAGCACATCAACTAAGTTTTAAATATTGGTAGACAAGAATAAGAATGGACTTGAACACTAAATAGAAAACATTAGTGAGATTTTCCTTACGTTATAATAAGAACATATTGGTTATATTCTGTCTTATAAATAGGATTTATTTTGTCTTCTGGATGATATCTTATTTGCTCACACATTTATGTCTCTCTGTACTAATTACCATGGCTTAGGTAGTACTTCAGTTAAGGATACATTGAACAAGGATGGTGATTTGATGCAGCTTATACAGGAGAAAACACTGTCAGTGCAGAAATAACCTATCCCAGGGACTGACTTTAGATTAGATTTAATTAATGTGTGCTTCCCTTTCCAGTGTAATTTTATGCCTACAGCAATGTAAAGCTGAACTTATATCCAAGGCAGACGGTAGACACTCTGCAGATAAACAAGAAAGCATGCTGCTTTTATTGACACTAATTCATTTACAACATGGATTTCAAAACAGAAACATGTATCAATCTAGTTGATAAATTCAAGCAATTGTACAAATTAAAAACACATAAGACAAAACGTTGTGAAATATTGAGAAAGAAATTATTATAGAGGAAGTTAAAAAAATCATGTCACATTTGGAAAGACAGTGTAAAGGCAACCTTAAAATTCTTAAGCCTTAAACCTTAAAAACCTCTCCTTTTCCCCCAAGTGAAGGGAAAAGAAAAATGTCAGTATAAATAATAACAATACCAAATAATAATAATAATGTTATTTTTATATTTGTGGCTTATACATTCTAAAAAACATATGAAGCACATATAAAAACACTGGACTGGTAGAAATGAGATAAGACATCTAGTTCTGGCTCTTGACTGCAAAAGATTGTATAACTGTGTTCAATTCATTATCTCACTGGACCTGTTTCCTTAATTATACAACAGAGATAGTAAAATTGAATACATGATCTGTGTGATCTCTCCTAAGTTTATTTATCTCTTTGCTATTCTATTACCTGGGAACACTCATACTTCTCACAGTGACCATTTGTGGAATATATAGCATTCAAAATCCATAAAATAATTTTTATTCCTTTTGTGAAAAATTGGCAAGGATGTGTGTAACCCTCTCAGAATGAGAAGTATGTATTTTTATTTAATAATAAAAATGGATAAATAATACTGTGTATTTGTATTATGTCAATCTAGATCAGCTGGAATTGTATTTTCCACAATCTCTTCCTTACATAGTTCATGGGTAGCATGGACCACCAGAGACATTTGAGAGAGGTTTGGCAGAAGTGAAGTGCCAGCTATAAGCCACGTTAACATTTATTTGATGCCTCACCTTGTTGGCAGGGCAACAGGCAGATCACAGACTCCTATGTTATGGATAAAAAATTCTAATCATGCCATAATTGCTCTAAAAGCTTATAAATTATTTTTAAAAATTCAATCATATTAAGGACAACATTGTCCTTTAAAATCAAGTAATCCTAACAATTAATATAAAAAACATGATAGAGTCTCACGTGCCCTAAAAATAAAGATACACTTAGAACAGTGTATATAATCTTGACCTTTGGAATCAATTTCTAGATAATAAATCTCATGCTGTCTCTTTTTGCTTTCTAAACTTTCTTCCAAATAAGGTTAACTAGAACTTTTTTCAACCAAGCAATGCCACACTCCCTCCCCCCAAAAAACCCTTTTAATATTTAGTTGTCTTTTTAGTGGACTATAAAATTAAAAATAAATTTTTATTAGCCAGAAAGAGAAAAAAATATATGCTTGAATCACAAAAAAAGTATTATTAATATTATTGACACTAAAAACAACCAGAAAGACCAACTGGAAAATAATCAATGATGATTCAAAAATGTTAGAGCAATATGTGGAAGACAGAAAAAAAGAGGATGAACATAGCTCTATAAAAAAAATATTCAGAGAGGGGAAATTTAACAATTTAGTTTTTAGAAATAAAAGTGTTTGGACTGTTAGCAGTGGATCTAGAGGCCAGCTTGCCCACTGGAGTGCCTGCAATAGTCACAGACAGGACTCCTAGCCAGTCAAACTGGAGGCCTGTCCCACCTATCAGCATGCCCACTGCTGTTGCAGCTAGGCCTCCAAGCCAGCTGTGCCAGAGGCAAACCCTGCACACCACTGCATCCACAGCAGTTGTGGCCAGGTGTCTCAGCCATATGGTCTGGGGGCCAGCCCTACTCACCAGCATGCTGACAACAGTCATGGCTGAAACTTGTGGCAGCTGCATAGGTGGACAGTCCCTCACACCAGAGCATCTATATCAATTGCAGCCCAGCCACAACAGAATAATGCCTGCAAGGGACATCCCTTGAACATCTGGCTGGGGTAACCAGGGGCATTTGGGCTACTGGACCTCATAGGACATTTACATTAATCCACTTCTTCAAAACTGGGAGAGGTAACCAATCTACCTACTACATAGACATAAACACAAAGAGTTAAGCAAAATGAGGAGGCAGAAGAATATGTCTCACATAAAAGAACAAGAGAACAAAATGGAGATGAGCAATCTACTAGATAGAGTTCAAAGTAATGGTTATACAGATGCTCACCAAATTCAGGAAAAAATAGATGAACACAGTGAGAAATTCAACAAAATATATAAGGAACAAATGAAATTGAAGAATATAAAAACTAAATGAAACATACATTAGAGAGAATCCACAGCACATTAGATGATGCAGAAGAAGTCAGTGACCTGGAAGACAGGGTATAGAAATCACCCAATCAGAACGAAATAATTTTAAAAATGACACTATTTTAAGAGACCACTGGGAACACATTAAGCATACTAACACTTGCATTATAGGGGACTCAGAAGCCAAAGAGAGAGAGAAGTGGACAGAAAACCTATTAGAAGAAATAATGGCTGAAAATTACCCTAACTTGGTGAAGGAAATAAGACATCCAAGTCCAGGAATCAGAGAGCTCCAAATAAGATGAAACCAAACAAAAACACAAAAAGATATATTATTATTATTAATTATTATTAAGGTGTTTATTTAAATTCCAGTTAGTTTACATACAGTGTTATATTAGTTGCAGGTGTACAATATGGTGATTCAACAATTCTATACATCACCCAGTGCTCATCCCAAGTACAGTCCTTAATCCCCATCATGTATTTCACCCCCCCCAACCTCCTTCTGGTAACCATTAGTTTGTTCTCTACAGTTAAGATTCTGTTTCTTCGTTTGCCACCCTCTCATTTTTTTTTCATTTTGTTTGTTTTGTTACTTAAATTCCACATATGAGTGAAATCATATGGTATTTTTCTTTCTCTGACTTATTTCACTTAGCAAAATTCTCTCTGCCTCCATCCATGTCATCATTACAAATGGCAAGATTTCATTCTTTTTTATGGCTGACTAATATTTCATTGTATACATTTAATGACTCTTTTTTTGTTACATTATATATATTTTTATTATGTTAATCACCATATATTACATCATTAGTTTTTGATGTAGTGTTCCATGATTCATTGATGCATATAACACGCAGTGCTCCATGCAGAACGTGCCCTCTTTAATACCCATCACCAGGCTAACCCATCCCCCCACCCCCCTGCCCTCTAGAACCCTCAGTTTGTTTCTCAAAGTCCATAGTCTCTCATGGTTCGTCTATCCCCCACTCCGGCTTCCCCCCATTCATTTTCCCCTTCCTGCTATCTTCTACTTCTTCCTTTTCTTTTCTTTTCTTTTTTTTTTAAATTTATTTTTTTTATTCTTATGTTAATCCCCATACATTACATCATTAGTTTTAGATGAAGTGTTCCATGATTCATTGTTTGTGCATAACACCCAGTGCTCCATGCAGAATGTGCCCTCCTCAATACCCATCACCAGGCTAACCCATCCTCCCACCCCCCTCCCCTCTAGAACCCTCAGTTTGTTTTTCAGAGTCCATGGTCTCTCATGGTTCGCCTACCCCTCCGATTTCCCCCGCTTCATTCTTCCCCTCC
>NW_025410317.1:0-8120 GCF_002201575.2 Neomonachus schauinslandi
AGAAGTTGTTTGAAAAAAGAAAGAAGAGGATTTAAAAAAAGAAAAAAGAAAAAAAAGGGAAAGAATGTGATCAGGCAGGGGAGTAGAAAAAACCGTATACTAGAGATTACGGTATATTTTAATCTGTTAGAAGAAATTATCTCAAAATTTTAAAGAGAGAACAACTTATATATATATATGCCAAAAATACGGGTAACTACTATGAAGGGATAGAATATGACTCTAAAAATGAAAAATAAAAATGTTTTTTTAAAAAAGGGATTGATAAAATGTTGGTTGAAAAAGGGAAAAAGAAAAATTCAAAAAAAAAGAAAAAAGAAAAAAAGACAGTTAAAAAAAAATTAACTTTGAAAGACTAAAGAATCATGGTAAAAAAGCCATGAATTCTATGTGCAGTATTCCCCTAGAGCTGGAGTTCTGCCGTTCTCATTGATCGGTAAACTCGGTCTTGGCTGGCTGTTCTCTCTGATCTTCTGGGCGAGGGGCCTGTTGCCATGGTTTCCAAATGTCTTTGCCGGAGGCGGAATTGCCCTGCCTTTGCCTGGTCCGGGCTAAGTAATCTGCTCGGGTTTGCTCTCCGGAGCTTTTGTTCCCTGCGAGCTTTCCGTACAGCTTTGGAGGCGGAGAGTGAAAATGGCAGCCTCCCAATCTCTGCCCGGGAGGAGCCGAGAACTCGGGGTCCCGCTCCTCAGTGAGCCCCCAGAGAAAAGCCGTCAGCCACTCCCGTCTCCCCAGTCTCCGGCCGCACTCCGTGCTCACCCGGCCTGTGACCGCGCGTTTCTATCTCTGGCACCCGACCCCGGGTGGAGTCTCCAAACCCAGCAGATCCCTGCGGTGCACTCCCGCGCAGCTCCTCCCAGGGGAGGAAGGTGAGTCTCCCCGGATCTGCCACTTGTTGGGTCCCTGCTGGAGGAGCAGTGGCCCGACTGTGCCCCAGATCATGGTTTATGGCAACCCCGAGCTGAGAGCCCGTGCCTGGGCTCCGCCTCTGCAGCCGGTTTCCCTGCTCCATTACCTGGGAACTCTGCCACACTCAGGCACACCCGGTCTTTCTGTGACCCTGAGGGTCCTGAGACCACACTGTCCCACGAGGGTTCCACCCCCCACTTAGCCACCAGAGTGACGTCCCTCAGCGGAGCAGACTTTTAAAAGTTCCGATTTTGTGCTCCATGGTTCTATCACTTGCCAGAAGCGGCCAACGGAGGCCCCTCCCCTGTTGTCTATCCTCCCGAATATCGCCTCGGATTCACTTCTCCGCACTTCCTGCCTTCCAGAAAGTGGTCGCTTTTCTGATGAGAGAGTTGTTGCTATTCTTTTCTTCGATCTCCTGTTGAGTTTGTAGGTGTTCAGAATTCAGCTATCCAGCTGAATTCCTGAGAGGAGGTCTCCTACTCCTCCGCCATCTTGCTCCGCCCCTCTACCTAGGAATGTCTTTATCTGGGAATTTATCCCTCATTTTTGAAGGATTATTGCCAGATATAGATTTCTCAGTTGAGTTTTTTACTTTCAGTACTTAGAACATAAAAACACCCTACCTTCTGGCTTTCCAACATTTCTGATGAGAATTTGGCTGATAATCTTATTGAGGATCCATTGTATTTGCTGAATCACTTTCCTCTTGATGATGTTAAGATTCTCCCTTTGTCTTTGACTTCTGACAGTTTGATTATAATATCTCTCATAGTGGGTGTCTTTTAGTTTATTCTACTTGGTGTTAATGAGCTTCTTGGATTTGTAGACTATGTCTTGCATCAAATTTAGGGAGTTTTCAGCCATTGGTTCTTCAAATATTCTTTCTGCCACTCTCTCTCTCTTCTCCTCCTGGGATTCCCATAATGTGCTTATTGATCCATTTGATGATGTTCCACAGGACCCTTAGGCTCTGTTCACTTTTCTTCGTTCCTTTTTCTTTTTGTTCCTCAGAACTTGGTAATTTCAACTGTTCTATATTGAAATTCAGTGATTCTTTCTTTTGCCTGCTCATATCTCCTTTTGACATCCTCTATTGTACTTTTCATTTCAGTTACCGTACTTTACAGCTCCAGAATTTCTTTGGTTCTATCTCTTAATTAATATTCTCATTTTATTCAATCACTGTTTTCCTATCTCTATCCATGCCTACCTTTAGCTCTTTGAACATCTATAGGAGTTGTTTTAAAGTTTTTGTCTAGTAAGTTCTGAGACTGGGCTTTTTAGGTACATTTTTTGTCAATTTGTTTTGTTCCTTTGAAGGGACTATCCTTTCCTGTTTCTTTGTATGCCTTATGATTTTTTTGTTGTAAGCCTTTGAGTCTTATAATGTGGTAACTATGATAATCAGATCCTCTTCCCCCAGGATTTGCTATTTTTCTGTTTCTTAGAGGGTGTCTCTCTGTGCCAGGATAAGCCTGAGGTGAAAACAAGTTCTTCTCAGGTCTTTTCTGAGCTTGTGTATTCCCATGGGCATGTGTGATGGCTTCTAAGTTTCCCTAAATACCTAGTTGTTTTTGAATGTCCAAAAGAAGGGTGGAGCCCTTTAAATATCCTAGAAGTCACTGCAGCCCATGGGGCTGGAACAGTGGCAGCCAGCATCCATGCTCATGCTTCAGTGACCAGAACAGCAATCCACAACCAGAACACAGACCTCCAATATTTGGAGGAGAAGATCCTTGTTACCTACCCTCACTACAGAAAGCAGAACTACAAACATAGGTTGCCATTCCCACAGCTACCTGACACAGGCTTGGGGAAATGGAGCAGGTAGTCACACTGTGCTGATGGCTAAAATTGACAAAAATTAACTGCAATTTACCAGCCAAGCTGTTTCCTGAAAAGTTGCAAGCATTCAAATAAACTCCAGAGTTCTGAAATATTTCCTTCAGACAGATCCTGCCAGTTCTATTGTCGTCCAAGTGGAGACACAGATTCCTGGTGCTTCCTACTCTATTATCTTCCCTCACATAACTCTTAAAGGGAAATTTCTATCACTAACTGCCTAGATTAGAAAAGAAAACTGTCTCAAATCAATGACCTCAGCTTCCACCTTAAGGAGAAACTAAAAAGAAAAAAAAAAGAGCAAGTTAAATTCAAAGTAGGCAGAACAAAACAAATCATAAAGATCAAAGCAGACAACAATGAAAGAGAATATTACACCAAATCAATAAAAGAAAAAGCTGGTTCTTTGAAAGGATTGACATAAATGATAAAACTCTAGCCAGACTAGGGGAAAAAATGGAGGCAATATGAAATTACCAATATCAGGTATGAGCGAGTTGATTCTACACATATTAAATTTGACAACTTGGATGAAATGGGCAAATCTTTGAAAGAAACTATCAAAGCTTACTCAAGAAGAAACACTTAACCTGACTAGTTCTTTTTCTAACAAAAAAAATAATTTTTATTTTAAAATTTTCTCAAAAAGAAAACTCTAGGCCCAGGTAACTATACTGGTTAATTATCCCAAATATTTAAAAAAGAAATAATACCAGTTCTACACAAACTCTACGAGAAAATGGAAGAAAAGGGAACACTTCCCAGTGTACTCCAAGAGGTCATATAACCCTAATACCAAAGCTGGACAAAAACATTACAAAAAAAAAAGAGAGAGAAAGAAAGAAAGAAAAAGAAATCTACAGGGATGCCTGGGTAGCTCAGTCAGTTTAAGCATCTGCCTTCCGCTCAGGTCATGATTTCAGGCTCTGGGATTAAGCCCTGTGTCAATCTTCCTGCTCACAGGGAGTCTGCTTCTCCCTCTCCCTCTGCCCCTCCTGACCCCCACCCATGGGTGCACTTTCTCTCTCTCCCTGTCAAATAAATAAATAAAATCTTTTAAAAAAGAAAAAAGAAATCACAGACCAGCATTCTTCATGAACATAGATGTAAAATTCTAACATAAAGTTTAACTAATCATGTATAATTATATATAAAAATGATAACACATCATGACCAACCAGGGTTTTTAAAATTCAAAAATCAATCTACTCAATTCACTTATTTACAAAATAAAACATGCAAATCATATGATTATCTCAAAAGACACAGAAAAGACATTTGTCAAAATCTAACATCAATTCCTGAAAAAAAGAAAACACTTCTCAAAACACTAGGTTTAAAAGGAACCTGATAAAAAGAACCTAAAAAAATTCTATAGTTAACATCTTACTTAATGATGAAAGACTTTACACTTTATACCTAAAGATCAAAAACAAGGCACTCTCCTTGTTTCCATTTTCACCACTTCTACTCAACATTATATAGAAGGTTCCAGCCAGTGCAATCAGCAAGGAAAAAGAAATAAAAGGCATCTAGATAGGGGAAAAAAAAAATACAACTGTCTTTATTGCAGACAATATGATCATCCATGTAGAAAATCCTATGGAATCTAAAAAAAAAGAAAATGTGACTAGAACTAATAAGTGAGTTTCATAAGGACCAAGATACAAATCAATATAGAAAAATCAATTGCAGGGCACCTGGGTGGCTCTGTTGGTTAAGTGTCCAACTCCTGATTTGGGCTAGGGTCGTGATCTGAGATTGAGAGATCTAGCCCCACATCAGGCTCTGTGTTGGGCATGGAACCTGCTTAAGATTCTCTCTCTCCCTCTTCCTCTGCATTTACTCCCACCTCTCTCCCTCTCTAAAAAAAAAAAAAAAAAAATTTAAATCACTTGTGTTTTTCTATATATAGTAAGTTATATATAATAAGATTATATATAATATATATAATAAGTATGTAATAATTAGAAATTTAAAAATATTAAATGCCATTTATAATAGCATCAAAATTATTTGAGGCACCTTGCTGGCTCAGTTGGAACAGCATGAAACTCTTGATCACAGGTCTAAGTTCAAGCTCCATGTTGGGTGGAGAGTTTACTTAAAAAAATAAATAAAATCTTTAAAAAACAGCATCAAAATTATTAAAATACTTAGGGAAAATCTGACAAAAGATATATAAGACCTGTACACTAAAAACTATAAAACACTGATGAGAGATAATGAAGAAGACCTAAATAAATGGAGAATTACACTTTGTCCATGGGTCAGAAGATTCAATATTGTTAAGATGTGATTTCTCCCCCAAATTCATCTACTGAATCAATGAGACTAAAATCAAAATGTTAGTGGATTTTTGTTGAAATTGATGGATGACTCAAAAATTCTTATGGAAATGCAGAGGACCTAGAATAGTCAAAACAATAGCCTGGAGTTTTGTTTGTTTGTTTGTTTTAAAGATTTTATTTACTTATTTGACAGAGAGAGACACAGCAAGAGAGGGAACACAAGCAGGGGGAGTGGGAGAGGGAGAAGCAGGCTTCCCGCTGAGCCCAACGCGGGGTTTGATCCCAGGATCCTGGGATCATGACCTGAGCCAAAGGCAGCCACTTAACGACTGAGTCACGCAGGCACCCCTGGAGTTTTCTTTTTGAGAAGGTTTTAATTACAAATTAAATTTCTTTGTTAGGCACAGTCTTTCAAGTTAATTATTTCTTCTTGAATAAGCTTTGATAATGTATATCTTTTAAGGAACTTGTCCATTTCATCTAAGTTGTCAAAATTATTATCTGCAGAACCAACTCTCTCACACCTGATATTGGTAATTTTGTACCTCCTCCATTTTTCCCTCATCAGTCCGACTAAAGTTTTATCAATTTTAGCCTTTCATAGAACCAATTTTGGAAATTAAGAATAGAGTTGAAGGACTATAACTAAATAATTTCAAGACTTGTTATAAAGCAGATGGTATAACATTGATGCAAAGATAGAAAAACAGATCAATAAAATAGTGTCTAGAAACAGACCCACATTATCTTCAGATAATTAAATTTTTGACAAAGGTGCAAACAACAGTTTAGTCAGGAAAGAATAGCCTTTTCATCAAATGGTGCTGAATAATTATATGTCCATATGCAAAAAAAAAAAAAGAAGAAAAAGGAACTTCAATACATAATCTCAAACCACATACAAAAGACGAATCATAGATTTAAAATGGAAAACCTAAAGTTATAACACTTCCAAAAGAAACCACAGGAGAATATCTTTGTCACATCAGGTCATGTTTCTTATCTACAACAAGAAGATTATACATAAAAGGAAAAATTGATAAATTATATGTTAAAAAAATTGAAAACTTCATCTACATTTTAAAAATCCATGTATCAATAATATTTTCTACATTTTATGATGTTTTGGCATTTGGGGGAGTCTTGCTGGCTGAGAAAAGACCACCCCTTCCAGGACAAGCTAATTTCTAAGACAATAAACAACTGGTCAGTGAACCTCCCTTTCATATACAAACCAATCAATCCCAAACCCAACTGCTTCTTATATTTAATACCAAGCCAGTATTTCTCCTGCCTGATTCAACCTACAGTCAGGTACCAGATCACTAAGGACATTTCCCATGCCCCGAAGCCTGCCAAAATTATTCAAACTACCCAATTGTTAGCTGTTTCCCCTGCCTTGGCTTTCCCATGGAACCCCAATTAAAGCTGTAGCCTATGTCTCCCCTTTACTTCTTACTGCCCCCAACAACACTAGAGCTTCCACATGTGGCCCTGCACGGTGTGCTGTTGCCTCTCATTTCTAGGAAGACTGTGAGTAACATTAAACTTCTATTTCAATGGCATTGACTTCTCCATGTTGTCACTCTGTCTTTATAAATTAAGACCTGGGCATTAATCAATCTGCTTTTCAGAAAACCCTGTTAAGAAAATGAAAAGAACAACTGCAGACAGTGAGGAAATATTTGCAAAGCATATATCTAACAAAGAACTTGCATCTAAAATGGATAATAGATAAACAGATAAAAGAATATAAAAATATATAATATATTACCATACTACCAAATACATATACCAAATATATACATTCTTATAACTCTCCAAACTCAATAAGAAAATAATTCAATAAAATAATGGACAAAAGATTTGAATAGACATTTCACCAAAGTAGATATATAGAGGGCAAATGAACATACAAAAAGGTGCTCAATATCAATGATTAAAAAAAATGCAAATTAAAACTATATAAGATACCACTATACACCCACTAGATTAGCTAAAATAGAAAGCCTGACCATACTGAGCACTACAAATTCTCACAGTAAATATCCAGAAAAAAAATCTCCTCAAGTTTCCAGCAGGGGTAAGGGGAAAAGAACAATTTTTCAACATGCCAGAATGTTCTTCCTAAGAAGCAATGCCCTCAGGAGAAATTAGTTAACCAGAACCTGAACTGCTGGAGTATTATCAGAGCCTAACTGACCTGGGGGAGGGGAAATCTCCAACTCTAGCTAGCTGTAGCCATCTCTTTCCACCTAAGTGGGGAGAGAAAAACTAAGAAACACTTGTGAAGTTCACAGGCAGGAAGTAGGCTCACTAGAAGACTGAGACCAGATCATGGGACTACAGACCGCTTCCCCTCCCTCAATAACATCACCACCACATTACCAAAAACTTATCTAGAGCTGTCCCTTTGTCCTGGAATATCATACCCAACTATCAAGAAAAATTTACAAGCCATGTCAAAAGACAAATACACAATTTGAAGAGACAGAAAACATAATCTGAAGAGAAAAAACAGGCATCAGGACCAGACATGAGAGGGATGTTGGAATTATCAGACTGGGAATTTAAACCAACCATGATTAATATGCTAAGAGTTCTAATGGATATTTAGACATTATGTAAGAACAGATAGGTAATGTAAGTTGAGAGACAGAAATCCTTGAAAAGAACAAAGTATGGTATACCCATGCAATGGAATACTATGCAGCTATAAAAATGAGTAAACCATTGATCTCACGACATGGAAATTCTCAAAATAATTATGCTTAGTGAAAGAAGGCAGACCAAAAAAAGGGAATACATAATGTATGATTCCATTTATATAAAATTCTAGAAAAGGCAAACTAATGTATAGTGACAGAAGGTAATCTGTGGTTGCCTGGAGAGGTAGGGCAGGGAGGAGGAGGAAGCAGGACTTACCAAGAGGAAAGAAAAAACTCTTTGGAGTGATGGGTATGTTCATTACCTTGATACATGGGGCAATGGTTTTACTGGTGCAAACGCAGGTCAAAACTTATTATATGGGGGGCGGATCAAGATGGCGGAGGAGTAGGAGACCTGGATTTCGTC
>NW_025410318.1:0-8120 GCF_002201575.2 Neomonachus schauinslandi
AAGAAACACATAGACAACAATACAATAATAGTGGGGGACTTTAACACCCCCTCACTGAAATGGACAGATCATCTAAGCAAAAGATCAACAAGGAAATAAAGACCTTAAATGACACATTGGACCAAATGGACTTCATAGATTTATTCAGAACATTCCATCCCAAAGCAACAGAATATACATTCTTCTCTAGTGCCCATGGAACATTCCCAGAATCGATCACATCCTAAGTCACAAATCAGGTCTCAACTGGTACCAAAAGATTGGGATCATTCCCTGCCTATTTTCAGACCACAATGCTTTGAAACTAGAACTCGATCACAAGAGGAAAGTCGGAAAGAACTCAAATACATGGAGGCTAAAGAGCATCCTACCAAAGAACGAATGGGTGAACCAGGAAATTAAAGAAGAATTTAAAAAATTCTTGGAAACCAATGAAATTGAAAACACAACTGTTCAAAATCTTTGGGATGCAGCAAAGGCAGTCCTAAGAGGAAAGTATATAGCAATACAAGCCTTTCTCAAGAAGCAAGAAAGGTCTCAAGTACACAACCTAACCCTACACCTAAAGGAGCTGGAGAAAGAACAGCAAATAAAGCCTAAATCCAGCAGGAGATGAGAAATAATAAAGATCAGAGCAGAAATCAATGAAGTAGAAACCAAAAGAACATAGAACAGATCAGTGAAACTAGGAGCTGGTTCTTTGAAAGAATTAACAAGATTGATAAGCCCCTGGTGAGACTTATCAAAAAGAAAAGAGAAGTGACCCAAATCAACAAAATCATGAATGAAAGAGGAGAGATCCCAACCAACACCAAAGAAATACAAACAATTCTAAGAACATATTATGAGCAACTCTATGCCAGCAAATTAGATAACCTGGAAGAAATAAATGCATTGCTAGAGATGTGTTAACTACCAAAACTGAACCAGGAAGAAATAGAAAACCTGAACAGACATATAACCGCTAAGGATATTGACGCAGTCATCAAAAATCTCCCAACAAACAAAAGCCCAGGGCCAGATGGCTTCCCAGGGGAATTCTACCAAACATTTCAAGAAGAATTAATACCTATTCTTCTGAAACTGTTCCAAAAAATAGAAATGGAAGGAAAACTACCAAACTCGTTTTATGAGGCCACCATTACCTTGATCCCAAAACCAGACAAAGACCCCATCAAAAAGGAGAATTATAGACCAATATCCTTGATGAACATGGATGCAAAATTCTCACCAAAATACTAGCCAATAGGATCCAACAGTACATTAAAAGGATTCTTCACCATGACCAAGTGGGATTTACCCCTGGGCTGCAAGGTTGGTTTAACATTCGCAAATCAATCAACATGATATAATATATTAACAAAGGAAAGAACAAGAACCATATGATCCTCTCAATAGATGCAGGAAAAGCATTTGTCAAAGTACAGCATCTTTCCTTGAACAAAACTCTTCAGAGTATAGGGAGAGAGGGTACATACCTCAATATCATGAAAGCCATCTATGAAAAACCTACAGTGAATATTCTCAATGGGGAAAAACTGAGAGATTTCCCACTAAGGTCAGGAACGTGGCAGGGATGTCCACTCTCACCACTGCTATTCAACATAGTATTAGAAGTCCTAGCCACAGCAATCAGAGAACAAAAAGAAATAAAAGGCATCCAAATCGGCAAAGAAGTCAAACTCTCACTCTTTGCAGATGATATGATACTTTATGTGGCAAACCCAAAAGACTCCACCCCAAAACTGCTAGAACTCATGCCGGAATTCAGTAAAGTGGCAGGATATAAAATCAATGCACAGAAGTCAGTGGCATTCCTATACACCAACAACGAGACAGAAGAAAGAGAAATTAAGGAGTCAATCCCATTTATAATTGCACCCAAAACCATAAGAAACCTAGGAATAAATCTAACCAAAGTGGTAAAGAATCTGTACTCGGAAAACTATAAAATACTCATGAAAGAAATGAGGAAGACACAAAGAAATGGAAAAACGTTCCATGCTCATGGATTGGAAGAACAAATATTGTGAAGATGTCAATGCTACCTAGAGCAATCTACATATTCAATGAAATCCCCATCAAAATACCATCCATTTTTTTCAAAGAAATAACAAATAATCCTAAAATTGGTATGGAACCAGTAAAGACCCTGCATAGCCAGAGGAATGTTGAAAAAGAAAAGCAAAGCTGGCGGCATCACAATTCCGGACTTCCAGCTCTATTACAAGGCTGTCATCATCAAGACAGTATGGTACTGGCACAAAAACAGACACATAGATCAATGGAGCAGAATAGAGAGCCCAGAAATTAACCCTCAACTCTATGGTCAACTAATCTTCGAGAAAGCTGGAAAGAATATCCAATGGAAAAAAGACAGTCTCTTCAACAAATGGCGTTGGGAATATTGGACAGCCACATGCAGAAGAATGAAACTGGACCATTTCCTTACACCACACACAAAAATAGCCTCCAAATGGTTGAAAGACCTCAATGTGAGACAGGAGTCCATCCAAATCCTAAAGGAGAACACAGGCAGCAACCTCTTTGACCTCAGTCGCAGCAACGTCTTCCTAGAAACATCACCAAAGGCAGTGGGAAGCAAGGGCAAAAATGAACTCTTGGGACTTCATCAAGTTAAAAAGCTTTGGTACAGCAAAAGAAACAGTCAACCAAACCAAAAGACAACTGACAGAATGGGAGAAGATATTTGCAAATGACATATCAGATAAGGGCTAGTATCCAAAATCAATAAAGAACTTCTTAAACTCAACACCCAAAGAACAAAGAATCCAATCAAGAAATGGGCATTAGACATGAACAGACATTTTTCCAAGGAAGACATCCAAATGGCCAACAGACCAATGGAAAAGTGCTCAACATTGCTCGGCATCAGGGCAATTCAAATCAAAACCTCAATGAGATCCCACCTCACACCAGTCAGAATGGCTAAAATTAACAAGTCAGGAAAGGACAGATGTTGGCGGGGATGATGTGGAGAAAGGGGAACCCTTCTACACTGTTGGTGGGAATGCAAGGTGGTGCAACCACTCTGGAAAACAGTACAGAGGTTCCTCACAAAGTTGAGAATAGAGCTACCATATGATCCAGCAATTGCACTACTGGGTATTTACCCCAAAGATACAAATGTTGGGATCCAAAGGGGTACGTGCACCCTGATGTTTATAGCAGCAATGTCCACAATAGCCAAACTGTGGAAAGAGCCAAGATGTCCATCAACAGATGAATGGATAAAGAAGATGTGGTATATATATACAATGGAATATTATGCAGCCATCAATAGGAATGAGATCTTGCCATTTGCAATGACGTGGATGGAACTGGAGGGTGTTATACTGAGCGAAATAAGTCAATCAGAGAAAGACATGTATCATATGACCTCACTGATATGAGGAATTCTTAATCTCAAGAAACAAACTGAGGGCTGCTGGACTGGGAGGGCTGGGAGGGATGGGGTGGCTGGGTGATACACACTGGGGAGGGTATGTGCTATGGTTAGCACTGTGAATTGTGCAAGACCGTTGAATCTCAGATCTGTACCTCTGAAACAAGTAATGCAAGATATGTTAAGGGAAAAAAAAAGAAGAAGAAGAAGATAGCAGGAGGGGAAGAATGACGGGGGGCAAATTGGAGGGGGAGACGAAACATGAGAGAGGATGGACTCTGAGAAACAAACTGAGGGTTCTAGAGGGGAGGGGGGTGGGAGGATGGGTTAGCCTGGTGATGGGTATTAAAGAGGGCACGTTCCTCATGGAGCACTGGGTGTTATATGCAAACAATGAATCATGGAACACTACATCAAAATCTAATGATGTAATGTATGGTGATCAACATAACAATAAAAAAATTTTTAAAAAAAGGATTCCTTGGTGGATGATGTTATATAGGGCCTCAGGCCATATGCGACTGTGGTTGAGTCTACAGGGAGATTGGGTGTCTAAAGGAATGCTTCTCAGTCTATAACCAAGACCCTTGCAGAGGAATGTGCCACATGGTTGCACATATGCCTTCACAAAACGGTCATTCTCAGGCTTGGGCTCCATCCGTTTTTCACAACTTCATACTAGATTCCAGAGCTCACCTAAATACAAGTTTGTCCATGAATGGCTGCACATTGTTTTTGTTGGGAGTATGAATGGGAAACCTCTTATTACACTGTCTTCCTCAGCTACATAGTCTTTATAAAATTAAAAATTAGTTTTTTTATGGAAGAAAAAATATAGATTAGAATAATACTGGAGAGGAGAGGGTTCATGTGGAGCCTCAGACGAAAGTTGAAGAATACATGCAATGTTGAGAAATTCACTACATTCCCTGATCACTTCTGGCCTCCCGTGGGGATTTTACTGAAGAGTGGTATAGCTAACACAAGTTAAAACCTAGCTTATTTTGATTTTGAAAAGCTGAAAGGGTAAAATATGTTCACACTTCAATGCAGTAATTTTACTACTAAAATACAACAGATTGACAGAGACCTTAATGAAAAATAGGATTTTTCAAATGGCAAGATTTCATTCTTTTTATGTCTGAGTAATATCCCATTGTATATATGCACCACCTCTTCTTATTCATTTATCAGCTGATGGAAATTTGGGCTCTTTCTAGAATTTGGCTATTGTTGATAATGCTGCTATAAACATCGGGATGCATGTGCCCCTTCAAATAGCTATTTTTGTATCCTTTGGGTAAGTACCTAGTAATGCAATTACTGAATCATAGGGTATTTCTACTTTTAACTTTTTGAGGAACCTCCATAATGTTTTCCACAGTGGCTACACCAGTTTGCATTCCCACCAACACTGCATGAGGTATCCTTTTTCTCCACATCCTCGCCAACAATTGTTACTTCTTGGGTTGTTGATTTTAGCCATTCTGACTGGTGTGAGGTAAAATCGTATTATAGTTTTGTTTACATTTCCCTGATGATGAGGGATGTTGTTTTCATTCATTTTTTCAATTCAAGTACAATAAATATGTAGCATTATATTAGTTTTAGCAAGTCTTCTCAAGGCCTTATGTTTCGGCTCACAGTTTCTTTCAGTTTTATTTTGTTTTGTTTTTGTTTGTTTGTTTTTGTATTCTGTCTGCCACCTGACCCTATGACAACATGACATGAATGTAGTATGTTTTGGGTCCACTTCTCTTCCAAGTATCAAAATATGTTGTAGTTAATATTGTTGCATAGCAAGCCACTACAACTGTTAGTGCTTTAAAATAACAATACTAAGTTATTTTGTTCATGAAACTTGTTTATACAAGGTTTGATGGACACTTTTTTTTTGTTTCAATTAGGGCAACTCAAGTGGGATCTGGAGATTCACTTCCAATATACTATATACATTTTATACTATATAAATTATATAACAATATATTAGGTATCGTATTTCTATATAAACATATAAATTTATAACGATTTATTAGCACAACTTGCTTCATGAATTCATATATCCCAATATTTGAGTCACTCAAAAACACTTCCATAAATAATTTTCAAATGATGGGAGCCTAAAGCATATAATTTTACATAGCTTGGAATATAGTATCCATTCCTATGTTGTATGCATTTAGAATGAATTATGTTGGAGAGTGATGTGTGATGCAATATTTGGCATATGATTCCCTAGCTTTATTGTAATTTACTTCCTTAAATTTAATTGAGAGAAAGACAATTGAATGTAAAATTTCATCCTAACATTTCAGGTTGAAGGACCTGGTATTCTACTGGGTACAAAATCTTATAATTGTTGAAGCTATGGAACAACATGTAATTCCACAGATATGTTCTTTTCTTTGAAATGATGTGAGATAGTTACATAAATGAGATTTGCTAGTTCATTTAGATACTAAAATTCAGATTGTAAGAATTTTGGCAAGAGACTATTTTAATTTGATTTTCTTCATTTCTAAAGTGACATTTCCTTAAAACCAAATGTGTAGGGTGTAGGTCTTTTTTTATTATTTTTTTTGAAAATTAATTATCCTAAAACTTGCAACCCTAGAGAAGATTATGTCTTCTCCCCAGACGATTAGGTTTACTTCCTTTAGTTAACCAGAAAAGAAGGTGAAACATTCAGCCCTAAGGCTTTTCTTGTTATCAAAGATGATTCTTCTATATAGCAGTCAATTATTTATTTTAATGTGAAAAATCAGATATTCTGCTCTTAATTACTATTGTGAATAAATCTATTGTCTGTGTTGATTTATGGGTTAATTTTATGTGTGAATTGTATTTTAATTAGTTTTGCTTTTAAGATAGAGATGTTCACTTCTTCCTTTCATGATTACTACATTTGTTATTAAAGTAAGTTCTATGCCCAGCTGGGGCTTGAACCCACAACCCTGAGATCAAGAGTTACCTGCTCTACTGACTAAGCCATCCAATATTTAAATGTATATATTTCAATCTGTTACTTTGTACCTAAGGATTGTTTTAAATTACATAAAACCACAGAAAATGTTCTTCCAGCAAACATTTTGACACACATTTCCTGTAAGTTTGTTTTTAATATTTCGTTTTACTTTCATTTAATTATTTATTATTTGATATTTATTTTATCAAATTAATATGAAGCTAGTATATACATTTCTTTTTTTTTTTTTTTTTTAAATTTTTATTTATTTATTTGACAGAGAGAGACACAGCGAGAGCGGGAACACAAGCAGGGGGAGTGGGAGAGGGAGAAGCAGGCCTCCCGCGGAGCAGGGAGCCCGATGTGGGACTCGATCCCAGGACCTTGGGATCATGACCCGAGCCGAAGGCAGTCGCTTAACCAACTGAGCCACCCAGGTGCCCCAGTATATACATTTCTTCAAATTAATTATGCACTGTTTAAATAATTCAAACTTATAATTATATATATGGTTGATGTTTTTGACACAAAATGAATGAACAATTTTGAATCTCTTAAAAGAAAGAAGGGAAGTTTTATTATGGCCCAGGTTAGGACAACCTTCACTAAGAACAGAGTGCTCTAAAGAAGGATCATCTGGTGTAATGTAAAAAGTTACATCATTAGACAGAAGATATTTCAGAAAGTTAAGGACCCCATCGCTTCTTGGCCTTTTGGCTAAGATCAAGTGCAGAAAGTTATAGACCTTAACTTATCTTTGGACTGTAACCTTAGGACTTACTTTATCTGCAGGACTGTGTGACTTAATCTTATCAGAGCCAGGGAGGTTTTCTCTTTGCTTTATGTTTGTAATGCTCCCTTTCAGTTTATTTATAAATAAAGCAGATGTACAATGAATGCCCAGGGCAGAAATTGAACCCATGTTGTGAGATTTTGCTGGTAATGTTTGAAGTTTGTCTTCCTTGAGATCCCATGAGCAGGGCCAACAAACATTAAAAGTTGAAAATCTCCTTTATTTTATCAATGTCTAGCATATCTTTTACTTACAGTGCCTCAATCATTTACTATTATTGCTGAGGTCCAAAGTTTAGAACAAAAATACTATGACAATGGTTGGAAGCAGCACAAATGTAAATTTAAATTAATTTACTAAATATAAAATAAATATTTTTTAGAACAATGCAAACTAGTCAAGTGAGAGCAAAATATATTCCTACAACAGAAACTGAGACAAGGTTCTACTCCAAGGTACACAGTTGAGTCCACAGAAAGTGAACTATAACCAGGTTTGTGAATAGAGGACCCTTCCACCAGTTCCTGGGAGGTTCTTGTCAGGTAGGTGGACAGGTCCTAGTTCAGGCAAGATTGGCCCCATACCATGGCTGAACAAGGCAAGAATTGAGTCATGATGTTGCTTCAGAAACCAGAACTGGGACCAGTGTCTGCAACTTGTATCTGGGGGTACAGATAATTGTGCCCCCTGCCATGTTCTTGGGTAGACAGGACTGTCCCTTGACAACAGATCAGTGAGCAGGGAGCTAGGTCGTAGGGCTGATCAGAATACTCTGATCAAGGTCAAGGGGCCTGCCTATGGGGACAAGGATGGGTGTGGTTCCTCCCAAATCCCTTGGTGGATGATGCTGGTATAAGGACAAAGTCCATATACAAGTGTAGCTGAGTCTACAGGGAGACTGGGTGTCTACAGAGGTCCTTCTCAGTCTATAACCAGGACCATGGCAGGAGAATGTG
>NW_025410319.1:0-8103 GCF_002201575.2 Neomonachus schauinslandi
TAGAATTTTAGAACTAGATTTTAGAACTCCTCTCTATTTCAATCCCCTTGTTTTACGCCCAGGACACCACCAAAGGCAGAAAGAATACTTATTTGGCCTAATGCTCTGCCTGGATCCAGCAAAATTAGCTCCCCAGCCAAACCTGAGTTAGAATGAGACTGGCAGAGAGCATCTGCTGTCACCAGTCCTTTAAAGAAAGAGGGTGGAGGTGGGGAGGTGTTGGTTCCTGCTGGTAGTGAGCATCAGGCCTGGCTGGAGGCCTCTCGGAGGCTCTGGGGAAAGGATAGGGAGGGCCACAAAGTCTTGGGCTAAGAGGGCTAGTCTTCAAGGCTGATGGAAGGCAGGTTATAGGACTCCTTCCTGTAAAGTGGCAGGAAAACTTTTCCCTCCTCCTCCTCCTGGTTTTCGAGCCCCCACTCTCCAGTCCCTTTGTCCAGATCCCATAGAATTGTAACTGGGAGAGGCCTTAGATAATAGTTTGTCTTTTCCTTTTATAATAAGGAAATGGAGAAGAAGAAAGGGAAGGTAAATTGCCCCATGGTCATACTGCTAGTGAGTGTCAGAAGATGGTTCCTTTCCAGTTGGGCACTCCTCCTCTGATTACACTGTTCTTGGGCTGCAGGCTACATTTTATGTCACAATTCAGTACACACATACCGTAGAGACATAAGCAGTGTCTAAGACAAACTTCCTATACACTCTTTCTCTATATTGTTTGTATTCAAAAAGAATATTTTGTATTTTCGTGCTGGTTGTGACCTTTAAGCTGATTTCACGACTCACTCACTCATCAGTGACAGCCTGCAGTGTGAAAGTCAGTGAGCTAGATATCTTTGCTGGTTGGACTCAGGCATTTTCCTGGTGCAGTTCAACTTGCAGGATAAAGCAGCTAGGAAAATAGAAGCACCTCTCCTTCCCCCCCCCCCCCCCCCCCCAGCAAATGATGCCTATGAGACTAAGCGCATAGGAGACCAATGTAAAATACTTCCGGAGAGTAAGGTGCTTCTGCCGTGCGGTTGCACGGTTTGTTCACTGCACTTTGCCAAGGGCCCAGGTGAGCAGGATGAAAATCCTGCCTATACTCCATGCCGAGCCACATAGAAACATCTCCAACATTGTGGGGCCATTACAGACAGACATGGGAAAATTCTGGAAGCCCAGCATGCATGGGATTATTTTCAAGATCCCAGGTCTGTGGGGATTTTGCTTCCTGTGATTATGGACAGAGGTATCCTAATAAGACCAGAGATGCAGATTGTGAGAGGCAAAGGAAATGGCATGAATCACTAATTGCGTGTGTGTTTCCTCCAAGGGGCTTCTTTCGATCTCTGCTGCGGAAGAGATGCTCAACAGAAAGTGAGAGTCAGGTAAATCTGAGCAGGGTAAAGTCCTGTGGCTGGAGAGTGCAGGGGAAATGCAGAATTCACATCGTCCTTTCTGTTTTCTAGGAGGGCTTTTTCTGGAGGAGGCGGCCACTTTGGCTTCGGGACATGTACAGACCTCTCAATGCCACACGCAAGAAGAACATGGCACAGAAGCTGCATGACAGGGATTCTTCTGATGAGGATGAGATTTTCAACAAGGAACTAGGGTACCTGATTTACAATTCTTACCTCAAATGAGTAAATTATGAAAAGTTGAATTGTTCCTCTGCAGAGTAAAAGCCTTTGGTATTCTTTTCGCAGAGCGAGAAGTGCAGACCTGGTAGAGAAGGGTCTGTTCACAGATTCCACCGGTGAAGAGCTGGGTGACGAGAGCGACACTGTCCCCGAGATCGTCATTGAGTGAGCCCATCCTGTCTCCGATCGCCTACAAAGTTTATTTTCTGATATTGGCTTCTCAGCATTGCTTGTAAAAGACTTATTTTTCTCATATTAAAATGTATAAATTCCTAACCAATTCTAGCCATGTGGTAAGGAATTAAAATGGAACTAGTTAAACATGTCTATCCAGGGAACAGGGGCCACAGGCGTGAGGAGCAGGACTGAAGCTAGAATCCCTTGTGGGAGCCAGTGTACTTCCACAAGAGCAGTGTGGGCAAAGGAGGATGAGTAGGGGCATCTTTCCCTCGTTTCCCTGATCAAATCAGTCTCTGGAAACTGGAAAACATATATTCAGGGGATGTAGACTCTTAAATCAATTAGCAGTTTATTCTGGTGCTCTCTCCCCTGGCTCACCAAGGACCAGCTATTCACAACACGCTTGACCTCCTGCCCAGAGAGGACCATCTATTTCTGGCCCCTCTCGTAAGGTCTTCGGCATTGCCAGAATATTTGGATCACTTAGCTCCATTGTAGAGCTAAGCCCTGTTTTTCTTCCCAAGTGCTCAAACCCATGCACAAAATGTGTGCCCTGTCTTGGCAAGTAGAGGGCTCTTCACCCTTACAAGCCCGTGGATAATTCACATTGGGGTGTTTTGGGTTTGTTTTCTTAAAAAAAAAAAAAAAAATCCAAACCCTTGGGTAGCTAGTAGGGAGGGAGGGGCTGAGGTCTAGGGTAAAGAAGAATGTGTGAGAGCAGTAATTACCCAAGACTGCCCTCCTCAGGCCTTTATTTCAGAAAACATACTGGTGGGGTCATTTACCCATTCGCATGCATGTACCGCCCTAGCCTCTCCTGACCACACTGAGGCTCAGACGTGTGCGGCTTGGCTCTCGCCAGCGCAGCCCAGCACCAAACCTACCACCACCTTCCTCACCCAACACAGATCATGGCTGCATGATTCCAAGGGATAATGCGGCGCAGTCTGCGGAAAAGGCAAAAATTCCTCCACTCCTGTGGCTCCTGGGTGGTTAGGTTGGTTAAACATTCAACTCTTGGTTTCAGCTCAGGTCATGACGGATGTCCATAAACATAATTGGTGCTCATCACTGGGGGGCTAGCGGTGGTGAGTGTGGGGGGGGGGGGGATCGCATCACTAGCTTTCAGGTTACAGCTGCTTTCCATAGATTCAAAGCTGCTGCCACCACTCAACAGACTGCTGAGGTCACGGCAGCCCCCACCCCACAGTCCCAAGCCCGGTGACTAGTGGGGGAATATGGAGTCCAGCGTACAGCCTGCGTGTCTGCTCTGCAGAGGAGGAGAGAGTGGCTTCCACCTTCCAGATTTCACACAGGTACATTTTATTGGCAGAACTCTGTTGTCAAGGGAATCTGTGAAATGTGGTTCGTGGGCTTCCAGCACCTGCAAGGAAAGGGATAGAAGTGGGTGTCAAAAGCCAACCAACACTATCCAACAAATGGGTGGGTGTTCAAGTCTTTCTAAAAGGGGGGTGGTGTCTACAAGGAGTAACATGGTGGAGAGCTAGCTAAGTCAGAAACCTAGAAAGGTGTCATTCTCGCTGGGCAGCAGGTGAGGTACCAGATACTGGATACTGATGACATGCAGTCATCCCCAGAGGTGACTGGAGAAGCACCTGGAGTTGATTCTTAGTTTGGTCTCTGGAGTGTTCTCACTGGAATGAGAGCTGGATGGAGTATGGGCAATGAGGTATCTGAGGAAACACAGCCCTCATTCAAAAGGGCTGCCAGAGAAAAGGTATCCATAGGGAAACACAATTTCTCCAAATATGGTCTTTGAACCTCGAAACTCAAACATCCCTGAGATGCTTATTTAAAAGACTGATCCTGAAAAATAAACAGATTAATTAAATTTAAAAGGCTGATCCTGTGCATCTCCCCTGTTGAAAATAAACCAAACCAGACACCACTGAAAGTGGTCCAGACAGATCTCAATCAGTAATAAAGGACTGCTGTAGTACAGGGAATACGGGACTGCAGAAGTACAGGAGATACGGGACTGCAGTAGTACAGGGAATAAGGGAATGCTGTAGTACAGAGAATATGGGATGGCTGTAGTACAGGGAATACGGGACGGCTGTAGTACAGGGATAAGGGAATGCTGTAGTACAGGGAATACGGGACTGCAGTAGTACAGGGAATAAGGGCCTGCGGTAGTATAGGGAAAAGGGCTCATCGTGACCGGAACTTAACTGGGGCCAGTACAGAGGTGACTGGGTATTTCACAGGGAGACTGAGGGAATAGGGAAGGGAATGACTGGGGACTCCATAATCAGAAGTGAAAAACTGCAAAAAGCAGGTCGGTGGGTTGGCCCATATGAAACCACCTGGGCTTGCTAACTGGCACTTACCAAAGTTAGGCTCTTACCCTCTCCCGGAAGCTGGGATACAAGGGCCCTATCCTCAGGTGTCGGCTGGAATAAGCAGCAAATTCTTTAGACAGCCTTGAGCTTTTGAGGCAGGCACTTTAATGGAGGCTTGGGTTCTACTCGGGATGCGGCCATGAGCTGGTTGAAACTATGTTAGTGTTTGTTCAAGTCTTCAAGGGCCAAGCAAGGTTGAATGAAGAAGAGGGCTCAGAGGAGCCTGGCTAGCATTTAGAGAAAGAGAGAATCTGTCGCCCTCGAATCTGTCGCCCTCGAAACCCACATGCCCACCCCTCCTGAGCTGGTCTCCAAAACAGAGGAACCATTCTAACAAGGCTATTTTTTAAGATTGATTGATTGATTGATGTATTTATTTATTTATTTATTTGAGAGAGACAATGAGAGAGAGCATGAGAGGGGAGAGGGTCAGAGGGAGAAGGAATCTCCCTGCCAAGCAGGGAGCCCGATGCAGGACTCCATCCTGGGACTCCAGGATCATGACCTGAGCCGAAGGCAGTCGCTTAAGCAACTGAGCCACCCAGGCGCCCCTCTAACAAGCCTTTTGATGCTCACGAAACTACTGAAGTAGGGCAAAGAGAGCCGGGAGGCGGTGGAGCAGAGGTTCTCTGGCTTCTTCAGGACTGGAGGTCAACAGGGATTGGAGGGTGGGAGAGGCAGGGCAGAGCCAACTGAAGATGACCAGAAGGCACCACTGGATTCTTACCCTTGGAGTCCCGAAGGCTCACGCCGGCTGGCAGCCGCCCCCATGGAAGTCAGGGCCTCTCAGTCCTGGGGAGCGCCAGGCACGACCAGCTCTGGCTCCTGAGGTCCTAGTGGGGAGGAGATGTTGTTGAGACCTGGGGGATGGGGAGGGGAGCACACTCATTCAACAGTTAAAGTCCTAGAGGCCTGAAGCATAAGTGGGAATGGTGCTTCAAGGTGGAGCTTTGTGTGTTCAAGGGTAGTGTTGGAGAAGGTTTGGCGCCACGCTGTGGAGGGTTCCAGCTTGCAGGGCCAAGGGAAATTAAGACCTCAACCTGTGGACAGCATAAAGACCTCACGTGGATGAGGGCGACACCCCAGAATGGTGGAGCCGTCAAATAGAAGGCGCCTGGCTCCCTGACATGCGAACCACCAAACCAGCCCTGGACTACAGTCCTTAACCAGATGATTATATCAGAGATCAATAAGCTGCTTTTTTATCTACCACACTGTTGTGTTGGGTCTCTACTGCGACTGAACCTATAGCCTAATGAAGGAGTGAGTACGTGCACTGGTTATCCTTCGCTACAACAATGCTAACTGATAAACCATCCCCAAACTCAGCGGACTGGAACACCGATTCTCGCAGGATGGCCGGTACAGCTGTACTCGAATGCTCTGCCGGCTGGGTCAGTGCTGCTTCTCACTGCTGGTCTGCAGATCGGCGGGGCTAGCTCTTTTCCACCTGTGTTGGTTCTGGGGCCCCAGCTGAAGAGGCTACCGGAAGGAAGCATAATAAGAGGCGAAGCAGAAACTTCACTGGACCTCTTCAAGCCCAGACACAGGATGATCACACTTTCATTTCTGCCCATTCCATGGGCCAAAGCAAGTCACATGGCCAAGCCCCGGGCCAGGGGACAGGAAGTACACTCTGCCCACAGGGAGACAAAGCAAGAGTGTGGATGTAGGGAGAGCCAATAATCCTCTCTATCCTAGGATGGGACCGAGCCCTGGTTTAGAGGTTATGTACAAGGCCCCTCTCTTTTAGGTGTCCCCTGTAAATGGAGCAGAGGGAAAGATAGTCCATCAATGTGAAAGCCCCACCGCAGTTCTCTGTTAGGGCAGGAACCCTGACAAGGCAAGAATCACATCTCCTTCCTCTCCCCAATACCTAGTACCAGGCCCTGCCTGCAGCGATGACTCAGGAATCTCACTGGGTGGATTTTAAACCATTTCTTCATTCTCCACATAGGATTTCCTTTTGAAATACAGACTGACCTCCTAAAGGTCAGCACATAGTGCTGAGTTTGCCCCAGAAGCTGCAAAGGGACTATGCCATTAGGAGCTGGGATTTGTACCTAGATCTGTCTACACTGAATCCTGTATCCACTGCTTCCCATAGGAACCTCCACAAGAAAGGGCTTCTACAAGTTAAACATCAGTAGTGAGGGGCACCTGGGTGGCTCGGCTGGTTCCGCGACCCACTCTTGGTTTTGGCTGAGGTCATGATCTCAAGGTCCTGGGATCAGCCTGTGTGGGGCTCCACACTCAGCAGAGAGTCTGCTTGAGGATTCTCTCTCTCCCTCTGCCCCTCCCCTGCCCAAATAAATAGATCTTAAAAAAAAAAAAAAAGGTAGTGAAATTTCTTTCTCTTGAGGCCTTTTGAAACTAGAACGATTCTCATTGCCTGAAATGTCCTAAGAACGAGGCTGTCTAAAGGCACAGCCCTAGTCAAGGATCTGCATGGACTTCAGACAATTTGAAGAACAGTGAGATTCACCATCAGAGCCCCCAAGGCTCCACAAGGCCTCCGGCCCCTGTCATCGTCTCTTTTGCCAGCTTTCAGGGCAAAAGCAGAACCGGCCCCAGATGCTCTACCTTAATTGCTGCCTTTCCCCACATACTTTGCACTCCAAAGGAGTACCACTTGAAGAGGGCCAGGATTAACGCTAGAGAACGCCACCGTCACCACCGAATTCCAGGCACGGGGCATTTGGGTGGAAAGTATATTTTAGGCCAGTGACTCATGCTAAGTTGCTTCCTCCAGTCCCTAAATGGGACTATTCAATGTCAAGCTATCTCAGGCTCAGGCTGACAAAAGCAGAGGGATAGGGAACCTAGTGTTGCTGTAAGCTGTTGGTCAGGATACATGAATATATACACTGCTTGTATAACTTGACCAAGTTCACAAAGACAAATATAGCAGTCGCTGTTCTTTATGCTCCAAGTGAAAGAAATCCAACTAAAATATGCTTGAACCAAAAATGTCATACAGTGGATCAGCTCATATACCCGGGAAGCTTAAGTGCTTAAAGCTGGCTGCATCTAGGGCTCAAACAGCATCATCCTTTCCCCATCTGTTCCTCAACTATGCTGTCCTCTGGCTTCAGGCTCTGAAGGATGCAAGCCCCAAGGCTGCAAAGATGGTCATTAGTAATTCCAGCTCTACACCGATGTAGAGGAAAACCCATCCTCAAAATGCCTCTGGTTGGTCTGCTTGCACGCTACCTCTGGGAAGAGGAGATTTCTGATTGGCCAGCCATGGTCACGTGCACACACGAGGTCAGGCCTTAAACCAGTACTTAAGTTCGGTTAAAGCACAGGGACTGAGTTGAAAGTTAAGAGGGAGGTTGTCTTACCGCAAGATAAGGAGGCGAGGTGGCAAATGGAGGATGAGAGACTGAAGCAAGATTGAACAAACCCTTAAGCCTAAACTTGGAACAGGCTTTCACACACTGATAGATGCTATTGTGGTTAAGTAAAACACAAACTCACTTAGGAGCAGGAGTGCCTTCATGATAATTTGGGGGCCTTGTGTATTTTTTTTCCCAATTCGTAGCTACTAAAGGTATAATTACTCTCATGAGCAGGTCCCAAGACCATTCTGTTCTTTAATATTCGATAGGGATTCTTAAATGCGATGAGCTCCAGCAGAGAGAGAGAGTCAAGAAAGCAGGAAGAGAAGGGAGCCAGGAAAAGGCCAACCCAGGAAGCAGTGAGGGGAGGTTCCAGGGTGCCAGCTGTGGGACAGGTGGAGGAGGTAGCTGGAGGGCCCGGGAAGGCTAAGTACCAGCCAGAGCACTGGAGGGGACCAGAGGAGTGCTAATGGCAGGTAGCACCGGAGGAGGAGAAGAACGGAAAGGTTCTGGGGGTCAGGGACGGAAACGATCATAATCAGAGTAGATGAGGAAGCTCGGCAGTGAACAATATTTACACAGTCACAATTCTGTAAACAC
>NW_025410320.1:0-8100 GCF_002201575.2 Neomonachus schauinslandi
GACTTCTGTGCATTGATTTTATATCCTGCCACTTTACTGAATTCCTGCATGAGTTCTAGCAGTTTCGGGGTGGAGTCTTTGGGGTTTTCCACATAAAGTATCATATCATCTGCAAAGAGTGAGAGTTTGACTTCTTCTTTGCCGATTTGGATATTTTGATTTCTTTTTTTGTCTGATTGCTGTGGCTAGGACTTCCAATACTATGTTGAATAGCAGTGGTGATAGTGGACATCCCTGCCAATTTTCCCCCTGACCTTAGGGGGAAAGCTCTCAGTTTTTCCCCATTGAGAATGATATTCGCTGTAGGTTTTTCATAGATGGCTTTTATGATATGCCTATACTCTGAAGAGTTTTGATCAAGAAAGGATGCTGTACTTAGTCAAATGCTTTTTCTGCATCTATTGAGAGGATCATATGGTTCTTGTTCTTTCTTTTATTAATGTATTGTATCACATTGATTGATTTGTGGATGATGAACCAAGCTTGCAGCCCAGGGATAAATCCCACTTGGTCATGGTGAATAATCCTTTTAACATACTGTTGGATCCTATTGGCTAGTATTGTGGTGAGAATTTTTGCATCCTTGTTTATCAGGGATATTGGTCTGTAATTTTCCTTTTTTGATGGGGACTTTGTCTGGTTTTGGGAAAAAGGTAATGGTGGCCTCATAAAATGAGTTTGGAAGTTTTCCTTCCATTTCTATTTTTTGGAACAGTTTCAGAAGAATAGGTATTCATTCTTCTTAAAATATTTGGTAGAATTCCCCTGGAAAGCCATCTGGCCCTGGGCTTTTGTTTTTTGGGAGATTTTTGATGACTGCTTCAATTTCCTTAGTAGTTATAGGTCTGTTCAGGTTTTCTATTTCTTCCTGGTTCAGTTTTGGTAGTTGATGCATCTCTAGGAATGCATTCATTTCTTCCAGATTATCTAATTTGCTGGCATAGAGTTGCTCATAATATGTTCTTATAATTGTTTGTATTTCTTTGGTGTTGGCTGTGATCTCTCCTCTTTCATTCATGATTTTGTTGATTTGGGTCATTTCTAATTTCTTTTTGATAAACCTGGCCATGGGTTTATCAATCTTGTTAATTCTTTCAAAGAACCAGCTCCTAGTTTTATTAATCTGTTCTACTGTTCTTTTGGTGTCTATTTCATTGAAATCTGCTCTGATCTTTATGATTTCTCTTCTCCTGCTGGGTTTAGGCTTTATTTGCTGTTCTTGCTCCAGCTCCTTTATGTGTAGGGTTAGGTTGTGTATTTGAGACCTTTCTTGTTTTTTGAGAAAGTCTTATATTGCTATATACTTTCCTCTTAGCACTACCTTTGCTGCATCCCAAAGATTTTGAACAGTTGTGTTTTCATTTTCATTGGTTTCCATGACTTTTTAAAAATCTTCTTTAATTTCCTGGTTGACCCATTCATTCTTTAGTAGGATGCTCTTTAGCTTCCATGTATTTGAGTTCTTTCTGACTTTCCTCTTGTGATTGAGTTCTAGTTTCAAAGCACTGTGGTCTGAAAATATGCAGGGAATGATCCCAATCTTTTGGTACCAGTTGAGACCTGATTTGTGACCTAGGATGTGAGCTATTCTGGAGAATGTTCCATGGGCACTGGAGAAGAATGTATATTCTGTTGCTTTGGAATGGAATGTTCTGAATATATCTGTGAAGTCCATTTGGTCCAGTGTGTCATTTAAAGTCTTTATTTCCTTGCTGATCTTTTGCTTAGATGATCTGTCCATTTCAGTGAGGGGGGTGTTAAAGTCCCCCACTCTTATTGCAGTGTTGTCGATGGGTTTCTTTGATTTTGTTAATTAGCTTCTATAATTGGCTGCTCCCATGTTAGGGGCATAAATATTTACAATTATTAGATCTTCTTGTTGGATAGATCCTTTAAGTATTATATAGTGTCCTTCCTCATCTCTTATTATAGTGGTTGGTTCAAAATCTAATTTGTCTGATATAAGAAATGACACCCCAGCTTTCTTTTGGTGTCCAGTAGCATGGTAA
This sequence comes from Neomonachus schauinslandi, assembly GCF_002201575.2. Taxonomy (NCBI): domain Eukaryota; kingdom Metazoa; phylum Chordata; class Mammalia; order Carnivora; family Phocidae; genus Neomonachus; species Neomonachus schauinslandi. The sequence continues at coordinate 2,010 of NW_025410320.1, forward strand.
ATGATTTTCCACCTCCTCACTTTCAATCTGGAGGTGTTTTGGGGTCTAAAATGATTCTCTTGCAGAGAGCATATCAATGGGTCTTGTTTTTTATCCAATCTGATTCTCTGTGTCTTTTGATTGGGGCATTTAGTCCATTTACATTCAGGATAACTATTGAAAGATATGAACTTAGTGCCATTGTATTGCCTATAAGGTGATCGTTACTGTATATTGTCCCTGTTCCTTTCTGGTCTGTGTTACTTTTAAGCTCTCATTTTGCTTAGTGGACCCCTTTTAATATTTCTTCTAGGGCTGGTTTTGTGTTTGCAAATTCCTTTAGTTTTTGTTTGTCCTAGAACCTTCTTATCTCTGCTTCTATTTTCAATGACAGCCTAGCTGGATATAGTATTCTTGGCTGCATATTTTTCTCGTTTAGTGCTCTGAATATATCCTGCCAGTCCTTTCTGGCCTGCCAGGTCTCTGTGAATAGGTCTGTTGTCAATCTAATGTTTCTACCATTGTAGGTTACATATCTCTTCTGCCGAGCTGCTTTCAGGATTTTCTCTTTGTCTCTGAGACTTGTACATTTTACTAGTAGATGTCAGGTTGTTGACCTATTTTTATTGATTTTGAGAGGGGTTCTCTGTGCCTCTTGGATTTTGATGCCTATTTCCTTCCCCAGATTAGGGAAGTTCTCTGCTATAATTTGCTCCAATGTACCTTCTGCCCCTCTCCCTCTTTCTTCTTCTTCTGGGATCCCAATTATTCTAATGTTGTTTCATCTTATGGTATCGCTAATCTCTCAAATTCTGCCCTCGTGATCCAGTAGTTGTTTATCTCTCTTTATCTCAGCTTCTTTATTTTCCATCATTTGGTCTTCTAAATCACTGATTCTCTCCTCTGCCTCATTTATCCTAGCAGTTAGAGCTTCCATTTTTTATTGAACCTCATTAATAGCCTTTTTGATTTCGACTTGGTTGGATTTTAGTTCTTTTATTTATCCAGAAAGAGTTTCTCTAATAACCTCCATGCTTTTTTTAAGCCCAGCTAGTATCTTTAAAATCATCATTCTGGTTTTTGGGGCAGAGCAAGATGGCGGAGGAGTAGGAGACCTGGATTTCGTCTGGTCTCAGGAATTCAGCTGGATAGGGATCAAACCATTCTGAACACCTACAAACTCAACAGGAGATAGAAGAAAAGAAGAGCAACAACTCTCTCATCAGAAAAGCGACCACTTTCTGGAAGGTAGGACATGTGGAGAAGTGAATTCGAGACGATATTCGGGAGGATAGACGGCGGGGGAGGGGCCTCCGGCGGCTGCTTCTGGCAAGTGATAGAGCCGCGGAGCACAAAATCGGAACTTTTAAAAGTCTCTTCCACTGAGGGACGTCACTCTGGTGGTTAAGCGGGGTTGGAACCCTCCGGGAGAGTGTGGTCTCAGGACCCACGGGTCACAGAAAGACCGGGGGTGCCTGAGTGTGGCAGAGCTCCCAGGTATCGGAGCAGGGAAGCCGGCTGCAGAGGCGGAGCCCAGGTGCGGGCTCTCAGCTCGGGGTTGCCATAAACCGTGATCCGCGGCACAGTCGGGCCTCTACTCCTCCAGCAGGGACCCAACAAACGGCAGATCCGGGGAGACTCACCTTCTTCCCCCGGGAGGAGCCGCGGGGGAGTGCACCGCAGGGATCTGCTGGGTTTGGAGACTCCACCCGGGGTCGGGTGCCAGAGATAGAAACGCGCGGTCACAGGGCGGGTGAGCACGGAGTGCGGCCGGAGACCGGGGAGACGGGAGTGACTGACGGCTTTTCTCTGGGGGCTCACTGAGAAGCGGGGCCCCGAGTTCTCGGCTCCTCCGCGGCAGAGATTGGGAGGCCGCCATTTTCACTCTCTGCCTCCAAAGCTGTATGGAAAGCTCGCAGGGAACAAAAGCGCCGGAGAGCAAACCCGAGCAGATTACTTAGCCGGGAGGGGGCAAGGGCGGGGCAATTCTGCCTCTGGCAAAGACATTTGGAAACCACGGCAACAGGCCCCTCCCCAGAAGATCAGCGAGAACAGCCAGCCAAGACCAAGTTTACCCATCAATGAGAACGGCAGAACTCCAGCTCTAGGGGACTACTGCACATAGAATTCATGGCTTTTTTACCATGATTCTGTAGTCTTTCAAAGTTAATTTTTTTTTTAACTGTCTTTTTTTTTTTCTTTTTTTTTCTTTTTGAATTTTTCTTTTTCCCTTTTTTAACCAACATCTTATCAATCCCTTTTTTTTTAAAAAAAAAAAAATTTTATTTTTCATTTTTAGAGTCATATTCTATCCCTTCATAGTAGTTACCCGTATTTTTGGCTTATATATATAAGTTGTTCTCTCTTTAAAATTTTGAGATAGTTTCTTCTAACAGATCGAAATATACCCTAAATCTCTAGTATATGGTATTTTCTATTCCCCTGTCTGATCACATCCTCTCCCTTTTTTTCTTTTTTTAAATCCTCTTCTTTCTTTTTTCGAACAACTTCTTATCAATTCCTTTTATAAAATTTTTTATAATTTCCATCTTTACAGTCATATTCCATCCCTTCAAAATATCAACCCTTATTTTTGTACATATATAAGTTTTTCTTTCTTTAAAATTTTGGGAGGCACTTTCTTCCAAAAGACCAAAATACACCCCAAATCTAGTGTGTGGCACTGATCTATATACCAGCCTGATCATATTTGATCACATTCTGGTTTTTTTGTTGTTGTTGTTTTGTTTTGTTTGTTTTTGTTTTTATCTTTATCTTTTTCTTTTTTTTCTTTTTCATTTTTCTCTCTTTCCCTTTCTTTTCCCACTGCTTCAGGTCTTTTCTGATTTGTTTAGAGTATATTTTCTGGGGACGTTGTTACTCTGCTAGCATTTTGTTCTCTCATTAATCTATTCTCCTCTGCACAAAATGACAGGATGGAAAAAATCACCTCAACAAAAAGAACAAGAGGTAGTACCGACTGCCAGGGACCTACTCAAAACGGACATTAGTACGATGTCAGATCTAGAGTTCAGAATCATCACTTTAAAGATACTAGCTGGGCTTGAAAAAAATATGGAAGTTATTAGAGAAACCCTTTCTGGAGAAGTAAAAGAACTAAAATCCAACCAAGTAGAAATCAAAAAGGCTTTTAATGAGGTGCAATCAAAAATGGGGGCACTAACTGCTAGAATAAATGAGGCAGAAGAGAGAATCAGTAATATAGAAGACCAAATGATGGAAAATAAAGAAGCTGAGAAAAAGAGAGATAAACAACTACTGGATCACGAGGGCAGAATTTGAGAGATAAGCGATACCATAAGACGAAACAACATTAGAATAATTGGGATCCCAGAAGAAGAAGAAAGAGAGAGAGGGGCAGAAGGTATAATGGAGCAAATTATAGCAGAGAACTTCCCTAATTTGGGGAAGGAAACAGACATCAAAATCCAGGAGGCACAGAGAACCCCTCTCAAAATCAATAAAAATAGGTCAACACCCTGACATCTAATAGTAAAACTTACGAGTCTCATAGACAAAGAGAAAATCCTCAAAGCAGCTTGGGAGAAGAGATATGTAACCTACAAGGGTAGAAACATTAGATTGGCAACAGACCTATCCAGAGACCTGGCAGGCCAGAAAGCACTGGCAGGATATATTCAGAGCACTAAATGAGAAAAATATGCAGCCAAGAATACTATATCCAGCTAGGCTGTGATTGAAAATTGAAGGAGAGATAAAAAGCTTCCAGGACAAAAAAAAACTAAAGGAATTTACAAACACAAAACCAGCCCTACAGGAAATTTTGAAAGGGATCCTCTAAGCAAAGAGAGAGCCTAAAAGCAACATAGACCAGAAAGGAACACAGACAATATACAGTAACAGTCACCTTACAGGCAATACAATGGCACTAAATTCCTATCTTTCAATAGTTACCCTGAATGTAAATGGGCTAAACGCCCCAATCAAAAGACACAGGCTATCAGACTGGATTAAAAAACAAGACCCATCAATATGCTGTCTGCAAGAGACTCATTTTCGACCCAAAGACAGCCCCAGATTGAAAGTGAGGGGGTGGAAAACCATTTACCATGCTAATGGACACCAAAAGAAAGCTGGGGTGGCAATCCTTGTATCAGACAACTTAGATTTTAAACCAAAGACTGTAATAAGAGATGAGGGAGGACACTATATCCTACTTAAAGGATCTATCCAACAAGAAGATTTAACAATTGTAAATATCTATGCCCCTAACATGGGAGCAGCCAATTATAGAAGCCAAATAATAACAAAAGCAAAGAAACACATCGACAACAATACAATAATAGTGGGGGACTTTAACACCCCCCTCACTGAAATGGACAGATCGTCTAAGCAAAAGATCAACAAGGAAATAAAGACTTTAAATGACACACTGGACCAAATGGACTTCACAGACATATTCAGAACATTCCACCCCAAAGCAACGGAATACACATTCTTCTCTAGTGCCCATGGAACATTCTCCAGAAGAGATCACATCCTAGTTCATAAATCAGGTCTCAACCGGTACCAAAAGATTGGAATCATTCTCGGCCTATTTTCAGACCACAATGCTTTGAAACTAGAGCTCAATCACAAGACAAAAGTCAGAAAGAACTCAAATACATGGAGGCTAAAGAACATCCTACTGAAGAACGAATGGGTCAACCAGGAAATTAAAGAAGAATTAAAAAAATACATGGAAACCAATGAAAATGAAAACACAACTATTCAAAATCTTTGGGATGCAGCAAAGGCAGTCCTAAGAGGAAAGTATATAGCAATACAAGCCTTTCTCAAGAAGCAAGAAAGGTCTCAAGTACACAACCTAACCTTACACCTAAAGGAGCTGGAGAAAGAACAGCAAATAAAGCCTAAACCCAGCAGGAGAAGAGAAATAATAAAGATCAGAGCAGAAATCAATGAAATAGAAACTAAAAGAACAGTAGAACAGATCAACGAAACTAGGAGCTGGTTCTTTGAAAGAATTAACAAGATTGATAAACTCCTGGCCAGACTTATCAAAAAGAGAAGAGAAATGACCCAAATCAACAAAATCATGAATGAAAGAGGAGAGAGCACAACCAACACCAAAGAAATACAAACAATTATAAGAACATATTATGAGCAACTCTATGCCAGCAAATTAAATAACCTGGAAGAAATGGATGCATTCCTAGAGATGTACCAACTACCAAAACTGAACCAGTATGAAATAGAAAACCTGAACAGACCTATAACTACTAAGGAAACTGAAGCAGTCATCAAAAATCTCCCAAAAAACAAAAGCCCGGGGCCAGATGGCTTCCCAGGGGAATTCTACCAAACATTTAAAGAAGAATGAATACCTATTCTTCTGAAACTGTTCCAAAAAATAGAAATGGAAGGAAAACTTCCAAACTCATTTTATGAGGCCAGCATTACCTTGATCCCAAAACCAGACAAAGACCCCATCAAAAAGGAGAATTACAGACCAATATTCCTGATGAACATGGATGCAAAAATTCTCACCAAAATACTAGCCAATAGGATCCAACAGTACATTAAAAGGATTATTCATCATGACCAAGTGGGATTTATCCCTGGGCTGCAAGGTTGGTTCAACATCCGCAAATCAATCAATGTGATACAATACATTAACAAAAGAAAGAACAAGAATCATATGATCCTCTCAAAGGATGCAGAAAAACATTTGACAAAGTACAGCATCCTTTCTTGATCAAAACTCTTCAGAGTACAGGGATAGAGGGTACATACCTCAATATCATAAAAGCCATCTATGAAAAACCTACAGCGAATATCATTCTCAATGGGGAAAAACTGAGAGCTTTCCCCCTAAGGTCAGGAACGCGGCAGGGATGTCCACTATCACCACTGCTATTCAACATAGTATTGGAAGTCCTAGCCACAGCAATCAGACAAAAAAAGAAATCAAAGGCATCCAAATTGGCAAGGAAGAAGTCAAACTCTCACTCTTTGCAGACGATATGATACTTTATGTGGAAAACCCCAAAGACTCCACCCCAAAACTGCTAGAACTCATACAGGAATTCAGTAAAGTGGCAGGATATAAAATCAATGCACAGAAGTC
>NW_025410321.1:0-8083 GCF_002201575.2 Neomonachus schauinslandi
ATCCGCGGCACAGTCGGGCCCCTGCTCCTCCAGCAGGGACCCAAAAAGCGGCAGATCCGGGGAGACTCACCTTCCTCCCCCGGGAGGAGCCGCGCGGAAGTGCACCGCAGGGATCTGCTGGGTTTGGAGACTCCACCCGGGGTCGGTGCCAGAGATAGAAACACGCGGTCACAGGCCGGGTGAGCACGGAGTGCAGCTGGAGACCGGGGAGACGGGAGTGACTGACGGCTTTTCTCTGGGGACTCACTGAGAAGCGGGGCCCCGAGTTCTCGGCTCCTCCGCAGCGGAGATTGCGAGGCCGCCATTTTCACTCTCCGCCTCCAAAGCTGTACGGAAAGCTCACAGGGAACAAAAGCCCCGGAGAGCAAACCTGAGCAGATTACTTAGCTTGGAGGGGGCAAGGGCGGGGCAATTCTGCCTCCGGCAAAGACATTTGGAAACCACAGCAACAGGCCCCTCCCCAGAAGATCAGCGAGAACAGCCAGCCAAGCCCAAGGTTACCGATCAATGAGAACGGCAGAACTCCAGCGCTAGGGGAATACTGCACATAGAATTCATGGCTTTTTTACCATGATTCTTTAGTCTTTCAAAGTTAATTTTTTTTAACTGTTTTTTTTGTTTTGTTTTTTGAATTTTTCTTTTTCCCTTTTTCAACCAACATCTTATCAATCCCTTTTTTTAAAAAAAACATTTTTATTTTTCATTTTTAGAGTCATATTCTATCCCTTCATAGTAGTTACCCATATTTTTGGCTTATATATATAAGTTGTTCTCTCTTTAAAATTTTGAGATAGTTTCTTCTAACAGATCAAAATATACCCTAAATCTCTAGTATATGGTGTTTTCTATTCCCCTGCCTGATCACATCCTCTCCCTTTTTTTTTTCTTTTTTTAAATCCTCTTCTTTCTTTTTTCAAACAACTTCTTATCAATTCCTTTTATAAAATTTTTTATAATTTCCATCTTTACAGTCATATTCCATCCCTTCATCATATCAACCCTTATTTTTGTACATATATAAGTTTTTCTTTCTTTAAAATTTTGGGAGGCACTTTCTTCTAAAAGACCAAAATACACCCAAATCTAGTGTGTGGCACTGATCTATATACCAGCCTGATCATATTTGATCACATTCTGGTTTTTCTGTTGTTGTTGTTTTGTTTTGTTTGTTTTTGTTTTTATCTTTATCTTTTTCTTTTTTTTCTTTTTCTTTTTTCTCTCTTTCCCTTTCTTTTCCCACTGCTTCAGGTTTTTTCTATTTTGTTTAGAGTATATTTTCTGGGGACGTTGTTACTCTGCTAGCATTTTGTTCTCTCATTAATCTATTCTCCTCTGCACAAAATGACAAGACGGAAAAAATCACCTCAACAAAAAGAACAAGAGGTAGTACCGACTGCCAGGGACCTACTCAATACGGACATTAGTACAATGTCAGATCTAGAGTTCAGAATCATCACTTTAAAGATACTAGCTGGGCTTGAAAAAAATATGGAAGTTATTAGAGAAACCCTTTCTGGAGAAGTAAAAGAACTAAAATCCAATCAAGTAGAAATCAAAAAGGCTATTAATGAGGTGCAATCAAAAATGGGGGCGCTAACTGCTAGAATAAATGAGGCAGAAGAGAGAATCAGTAATATAGAAGATGAAATGATGGAAAATAAAGAAGCTGAGAAAAAGAGAGATAAACAACTACTGGATCACGAGGGCAGAATTCGAGAGATAAGCAATACCATAAGACGAAACAACATTAGAATAATTGGGATCCCAGAAGAAGAAGAAAGACAGAGAGGGGCAGAAGGTATAATGGACCAAATTATAGCAGAGAACTTCCCTAATTTGGGGAAGGAAACAGGCATCAAAATCCAGGAGGCACAGAGAACCCCTCTAAAAATCAATAAAAATAGGTCAACACCCCGACATCTAATAGTAAAATTTTCGAGTTTCAGAGACAAAGAGAAAATCTCAAAGCAGCTCGGGAGAAGAGATATGTAACCTACAATGGTAGAAACAGATTGGCAGCAGACCTATCCTCAGAGACCTGGCAGGCCAGAAAGGACTGGCAGGATATATTCAGAGCACTAAATGAGAAAAATATGCAGCCAAGAATACTATATCCAGCTAGGCTGTCATTGAAAATAGAAGGAGAGATAAAAAGCTTCCAGGACAAACAAAAACTAAAGGAATTTGCAAACACAAAACCAGCCCTACAAGAAATCTTGAAAGGGGTCCTCTAAGCAAAGAGAGAACCTAAAAGCAACATAAACCAGAAAGGAACACAGACAATATACGGTAACAGTCACCTTACAGGCAATACAATGGCACTAAATTCCTATCTTTCAATAGTTGCCCTGAATGTAAATGGGCTAAATGTCACAATCAAAAGACACAGGCTATCAGATTGGATTAAAAAACAAGACCCATCTATATGCTGTCTGCAAGAGACTCATTTTAGACCCAAAGACACCCCCAGATTGAAAGTGAGGGGGTGGAAAACCATTTACCATGCTAATGGACACCAAAAGAAAGCTGGGGTGGCAATCCTTATATCAGACAAATTAGATTTTAAACCAATGACTGTAATAAGAGATGAGGAAGGACACTATATCATACTTAAAGGGTCTATCCAACCAGAAGATCTAACAATTGTAAATATCTATGCCCCTAACATGGGAGCAGCCAATTATATAAGCCAATTAATAACAAAAGCAAAGAAACACATCGACAACAATACAATAATAGTGGGGGACTTTAACACCCCCCTCACTGAAATGGACAGATCGCCTAAGCAAAAGATCAACAAGGAAATAAAGACTTTAAATGACACACTGGACCAAATGGACTTCACAGACATATTCAGAACATTCCATCCCAGAGCAACAGAATACACATTCTTCTCTAGTGCCCATGGAACATTCTCCAGAATAGATCACATGCTAGGTCACAAATCAGGTCTCAACCGGTGCCAAAAGATTGGGATCATTCCCTGCGTATTTTCAGACCACAATGCTTTGAAACTAAACCTCAATCACAAGAGGAAAGTCGGAAAGAACTCAAATACATGGAGGCTAAAGAGCATGCTACTAAAGAATGAATGGGTCAACCAGGAAATTAAAGAAGAATTTAAAAAATTCATGGAAACCAATGAAAATGAAAACACAACTATTCAAAATCTTTGGGATGCAGCAAAGGCAGTCCTAAGAGGAAAGTATATAGCAATACAAGCCTTTCTCAAGAAGCAAGAAAGGTCTCAAGTACACAACCTAACCCTACACCTAAAGGAGCTGGAGAAAGAACAGCAAATAAAGCCTAAACCCAGCAGGAGAAGAGAAATAATAAAGATCAGAGCAGAAATCAATGAAATAGAAACTAAAAGAACAGTAGAACAGATCAACGAAACTAGGAGCTGATTCATTGAAAGAATTAACAAGATTGATAAAACCCTGGCCAGACGTATCAAAAAGAAGAGAGAAATGACCCAAATCAACAAAATCATGAGTGAAAGAGGAGAGATCACAACCAACACCAAAGAAATACAAACAATTATAAGAATGTATTATGAGCAACTCTATGCCAGCAAATTAGATAATCTGGAAGAAATGGATGCATTCCTAGAGATGTATCAACTACCACAACTGAACCAGGAAGAAATAGAAAACCTGAACAGACCTATAACCACTAAGGAAATGGAAGCAGTCATCAAAAATCTCCCAAAAAACAAAAGCCCAGGGCCAGATGGCTTCCCAGGGGAATTCTACCAAACATTTCAAGAAGAATTAATACCTATTCTTCTGAAACTGTTCCAAAAAATAGAAATGGAAGGAAAACTTCCAAACTTGTTTTAAGAGGCCACCATTACCTTGATCCCCAAACCAGACAAAGACCCCATCAAAAAGGAGAATTACAGACCAATATCCCTGATGAACATGGATGCAAAAATTCTCACCAAAATACTAGCCAATAGGATCCAACAGTACATTAAATGAATTATTCACCACGACCAAGTGGCATTTATCCCTGGGCTGCAAGGTTGGTTCAACATCCGCAAATCAATCAACGTGATACAATACATTAACAAAAGAAGGAACAAGAATCATATGATCCTCTCAATAGATGCAGAAAAAGCATTTGACAAAGTACAGCATCCTTTCTTGATCAAAACTCTTTGGAGTATAGGCATAGAGGGTACATACCTCAATATCATAAAAGCCATCTATGAAAAACCTACAACGAATATCATTCTCAATGGGGAACAACTGAGAGCTTTCCCCCTAAGGTGAAGAACGTGGCAGGGATGTCCACTATCACCACTGCTATTCAACATAGTATTAGAAGTCCTAGCCACAGCAATCAGACAACAAAAAGAAATAAAAGGCATCCAAATCGGCAAAGAAGAAGTCAAACTCTCACTCTTTGCAGATGATATGATACTTTATGTGGAAAACCCAAAAGACTCCACCCCAAAACTGCTAGAACTCATACAGGAATTCAGTCAAGTGGCAGGATATAAAATCAATGCACAGAAGTCAGTGGCATTCCTATACACCAACAACAAGACAGAAGAAAGAGAAATTAAGGAGTCGATCCCATTTACAATTGCACCCAAAACCATAAGATACCTAGGAATAAATCTAACCAAAGAGGCAAAGGATCTGGACTCAGAAAACTATAAAATACTCATGAAAGAAATTGAGGAAGACACAAAGAAATGGAAAAACGTTCCATGCTCATGGATTGGAAGAACAAATATTGTGAAGATGTCAATGCTACCTAGAGCAATCTACACGTTCAGTGCAATCCCCATTAAATACCATTCACTTTTTTCAAAGAAATGGAACAAATAATCCTAAAATTTGTATGGAACCAGAAAAGACCCCGCATAGCCAGAGCAATGTTGAAAAAGAAAAGCAAAGCTGGCAGCATCACAATTCCGGACTTCAAGCTCTATTACAAAGCTGTCATCATCAAGACAGTATGGTACTGGCACAAAAACAGACACATAGATCAATGGAACAGAATAAAGAGCCCAGAAATGGACCCTCAACTCTATGGTCAACTCATCTTCGACAAAGCAGGGAAGAATGTCCAATGGAACAAAGACAGTCTCTTCAACAAATGGTGTTGGGAAAATTGGATAGCCACATGCAGAAGAATGAAACTGGACCATTTCCTTACACCACACACAAAAATAGACTCCCAATGGTTGAAAGACCTCAATGTGAGACAGGAGTCCATCAAAATCCTAAAGGAGAACACAGGCAGCAACCTCTTTGACCTCAGCCGCAGCAACATCTTCCTAGAAACATCGCCAAAGGCAAGGGAAGCAAGGGCCAAAATGAACTATTGGGACTTCATCAAGATAAAAAGCTTTTGCAAAGCAAAGGAAACAGTCCACAAAACCAAAAGACAACCGACAGAATGGGAGAAGATATTTGCAAATGACATATCAGATAAAGGGCTAGTATCCAAAATCTATAAAGAACTCATCAAACTCAACACCCAAAGAACAAAGAATCCAATCAAGAAATGGGCAGAAGACATGAACAGACATTTTTCCAAAGAAGACATCCAAATGGCCAACAGACACATGAAAAAGTGCTCAATATCGCTCGGCATCAGGGAAATCCAAATCAAAACCTCAATGAGATACCACCTCACACCAGTCAGAACGGCTAAAATTAACAAGTCAGGAAATGACAGATGTTGGCGGGGATGCAGAGAAAGGGGAACCCTCCTACACTGTTGGTGGGAATGCAAGCTGGTGCAGCCACTCTGGAAAACAGTATGGAGCTTCCTCAGAAAGTTGAAAATAGGGCCGGAGCAAGATGGTGGAGGAGTAGGAGATCTGGATTTCGTCTCCTCTCAGGAATTCAGCTGGATAGGGATGGGACCGTTCTGAACACCTACAAACCCAACAGGAGATCGAAGAAAAGAAGAGCAACAACTCTCTCATCAGAAAAGCGACCACTTTCTGGAAGGTAGGACGTGCGGAGAAGTGAATCCGAGGTGATATTCGGGAGGATAGACGGCGGGGGAAGGGCCTCCGGCGGCCGCTTCTGGCAAGTGATAGAGCCGCGGAGCACAAAATCGGAACTTTTAAAAGTCTGCTCCACCGAGGGACGTCACTCTGGTGGCTCAGCGGGGGGTGGAACCCTCCGGGACAGTGTGGTCTCAGGACCCACGGGTCACAGAAAGACCGGGGGTGCCTGAGTGTGGCAGAGCTCCCAGGTAACGGAGCAGGGAAGCCGGCTGCAGAGGCGGAGCCCAGGCGCGGGCTGTCAGCTCGGGGTGGCCATAAACCGTGATCCGCGGCACAGTCGGGCCCCTGCTCCTCCAGCAGGGACCCAAAAAGCGGCAGATCCGGGGAGACTCACCTTCCTCCCCCGGGAGGAGCCGCGCGGAAGTGCACCGCAGGGATCTGCTGGGTTTGGAGACTCCACCCGGGGTCGGTGCCAGAGATAGAAACACGCGGTCACAGGCCGGGTGAGCACGGAGTGCAGCTGGAGACCGGGGAGACGGGAGTGACTGACGGCTTTTCTCTGGGGACTCACTGAGAAGCGGGGCCCCGAGTTCTCGGCTCCTCCGCAGCGGAGATTGCGAGGCCGCCATTTTCACTCTCCGCCTCCAAAGCTGTACGGAAAGCTCACAGGGAACAAAAGCCCCGGAGAGCAAACCTGAGCAGATTACTTAGCTTGGAGGGGGCAAGGGCGGGGCAATTCTGCCTCCGGCAAAGACATTTGGAAACCACAGCAACAGGCCCCTCCCCAGAAGATCAGCGAGAACAGCCAGCCAAGCCCAAGGTTACCGATCAATGAGAACGGCAGAACTCCAGCGCTAGGGGAATACTGCACATAGAATTCATGGCTTTTTTACCATGATTCTTTAGTCTTTCAAAGTTAATTTTTTTTAACTGTTTTTTTTGTTTTGTTTTTTGAATTTTTCTTTTTCCCTTTTTCAACCAACATCTTATCAATCCCTTTTTTTAAAAAAAACATTTTTATTTTTCATTTTTAGAGTCATATTCTATCCCTTCATAGTAGTTACCCATATTTTTGGCTTATATATATAAGTTGTTCTCTCTTTAAAATTTTGAGATAGTTTCTTCTAACAGATCAAAATATACCCTAAATCTCTAGTATATGGTGTTTTCTATTCCCCTGCCTGATCACATCCTCTCCCTTTTTTTTTTCTTTTTTTAAATCCTCTTCTTTCTTTTTTCAAACAACTTCTTATCAATTCCTTTTATAAAATTTTTTATAATTTCCATCTTTACAGTCATATTCCATCCCTTCATCATATCAACCCTTATTTTTGTACATATATAAGTTTTTCTTTCTTTAAAATTTTGGGAGGCACTTTCTTCTAAAAGACCAAAATACACCCAAATCTAGTGTGTGGCACTGATCTATATACCAGCCTGATCATATTTGATCACATTCTGGTTTTTCTGTTGTTGTTGTTTTGTTTTGTTTGTTTTTGTTTTTATCTTTATCTTTTTCTTTTTTTTCTTTTTCTTTTTTCTCTCTTTCCCTTTCTTTTCCCACTGCTTCAGGTTTTTTCTATTTTGTTTAGAGTATATTTTCTGGGGACGTTGTTACTCTGCTAGCATTTTGTTCTCTCATTAATCTATTCTCCTCTGCACAAAATGACAAGACGGAAAAAATCACCTCAACAAAAAGAACAAGAGGTAGTACCGACTGCCAGGGACCTACTCAATACGGACATTAGTACAATGTCAGATCTAGAGTTCAGAATCATCACTTTAAAGATACTAGCTGGGCTTGAAAAAAATATGGAAGTTATTAGAGAAACCCTTTCTGGAGAAGTAAAAGAACTAAAATCCAATCAAGTAGAAATCAAAAAGGCTATTAATGAGGTGCAATCAAAAATGGGGGCGCTAACTGCTAGAATAAATGAGGCAGAAGAGAGAATCAGTAATATAGAAGATGAAATGATGGAAAATAAAGAAGCTGAGAAAAAGAGAGATAAACAACTACTGGATCACGAGGGCAGAATTCGAGAGATAAGCAATACCATAAGACGAAACAACATTAGAATAATTGGGATCCCAGAAGAAGAAGAAAGA
>NW_025410322.1:0-8083 GCF_002201575.2 Neomonachus schauinslandi
ACTTGGTTGGATTTTAGTTCTTTTACTTCTCCAGAAAGGGTTTCTCTGATAACTTCCTTTTTTTTTTTCAAGTCCAGCTAGTATCTTTAAAGTGATGATTCTGAACTCTAGATCTGACATCGTACTAATGTCTGTATTGAGTAGGTCCCTGGCAGTCGGTACTACCTCTTGTTCTTTTTGTTGAGGTGATTTTTTCCATCTTGTCATTTTGTGCAGAGGAGAATAGATTAATGAGAGAACAGAACACTAGCAGAGTAACCACGTCCCCAGAAAATATACTCTAAACAAATCAGAAAAGACCTGAAGCAGTGGGAAAAGAAAGGGAAAGAGAGAAAAAAGAGAAAGAAAAAAAGGAAAAAGATAAAGATAAAAACAAAAACAAACAAAACAAAACAACAACAACAACAACAAAAACAGAATATGATCAAATATGATCAGGCTGGTATATAGATCAGTGCCACACATTAGATTTGGGGTGTTTTGGTCTGTTAGAAGAAAGTGCTTCCCAAAATTTTAAACAAAGAAAAACTTATATATGTACAAAAATAAGGGTTGATATGATGAAGGGATGGAATGTGACTATAAAGATGGAGATTATAAAAAATTTTATAAAAGGAATTGATAAGAAGTTGTTTGAAAAAAGAAAGAAGAGGATTTAAAAAAAGAAAAAAGGAAAAAAAAAAGGGAGAGGATGTGATCAGGCAGGGGAATAGAAAACACCATATACTAGAGATTTAGGGTATATTTTAATCTCTTAGAAGAAACTATCTCAAAATTTTAAAGAGAGAACAACTATATATATAAGCCAAAAATATGGGTAACTACTATGAAGGGATAGAATATGACTCTAAAAATGAAAAATAAAAATGCTTTTTTTAAAAAAAAGGGATTGATAAGATGTTGGTTGAAAAAGGGAAAAAGAAAAATTCAAAAAGAAAAAAAAAAGACAGTTAAAAAAAATTAACTTTGAAAGACTAAAGAATCATGGTAAAAAAGCCATGAATTCTATGTGCAGTATTCCCCTAGCGCTGGAGTTCTGCCGTTCTCATTGATCGGTAAACTTGGTCTTGGCTGGCTGTTCTCGCTGATCTTCTGGGGAGGGGCCTGTTGCCGTGGTTTCCAAATGTCTTTGCCGGAGGCGGAATTGCCCCACCCTTGCCCAGACCGGGCTAAGTAATCTGCTCGCGTTGCTCTCCAGAGCTTTTGTTCCCTGCGAGCTCTCCCTACAGCTTTGGAGTCGGAGAGTGAAAATGACGGCCTCCCAATCTCTGCCCCGGAGGAGCCGAGAACTTGGGGCCCCGCTCCTCAGTGAGCCCCCATAGAAAAGCCGTCAGTCACTCCCATCTCCCTGGTCTCCGGCCGCACTCCGTACTCACCTGGCCTGTGACTGCGCGTTTCTATCTCTGGCACCCGACCCCGTGTGGAGTCCCCAAACCCAGCAGATCCCTGCGGTGCACTCCCGCACGGCTCCTCCCGGGGAAAGAAGGTGAGTCTCCCCAGATCTGCCACTTGTTGGGTCCCTGCTGGAGGAGCAGTGGCCCAACTGTGCCGTGGATCACGGTTTATGGCAACCCCGAGCTGAGAGCCCGCGCCTGGGCTCTGCCTCTGCAGCCGGCTTCCGTGTCCATTACCTGGGAGCTCTGCCACACTCAGGCACCCCCGGTCTTTCTGTGACCCCGAGGGTCCTGAGACCACACTGTCCCGGAGGGTTCCACCCCCTACTTAGCCACCAGAGTGACTTCCCTCAGCGGAGCAGACTTTTAAAAGTTCCGATTTTGTGCTCCGTGGTTCTATCACTTGCCAGAAGCGGCCGACGGAGGCCCCTCCCCCGCCATCTATCCTCCCGAATATCGCCTCGGATTCACTTCTCCGCACGTCCTACCTTCCACAAAGTGGTCGCTTTTCTGATGAAAGATTTGTTGCTCTTTTCTTCGATCTCCTGTTGAGTTTGTAGGTATTCAGAATGGTTTGATCCCTATCCAGCTGAATTCCTGAGAGGAGACGAAATCCAGGTCTCCTACTCCTCCGCCATCTTGCTCCGCCCCTCACTTTCGGTTTCTGTGTATCATTAGGACTGAAGGGAGTCTCCCGTAAGCAGTGTATAGATGGGTTATTGTTTATTTGTTTGTTTTTTAAATCCATTCTGCCACTCTTTATCTTTTCATTGGAGTATTTAGGCCATTTACATTTAAAAAGTACTTATTGGAAGGTTTGTACTTATTGCCATTTTGTTCATTGCTTTCTGGTTATTTTTATGGTTCTTCTCTGTTTCTTGTTTGTTTTTTCTGATCAATGACTTTCTGTAGCATTATGTTTGGCTTTCTTTCTCTTTATTCATTTATCTATTTTTCATCTATTAGAGGTTTTGGGTTTGTAGTTACCGTGAGGTTCATGTATGACATCTAAAGTATAAGGCAGTCTATATTAAGTTGATGGTCACTTCAGTTTGAACACATTTTAGAAATTTTACTCCCCCCTCAACACTTGATGTGTATGTTGTCCTATTTTCCACCATTGTAGTCATAATTTTCTCAAGTCTATTTATGACCTTTTCTTCTCCACTTAAAAGAAGTCTCTTCCTGTTTCTTTTAATGCCATTTTAGGGGTGATAAACTCATTTGAGTTCTTTTTGTCAGGGAATCTCCTTGCCATTCCTTCAATTCTGAATGCTCACCCTGCTGGGTGGAGTATTCTTGGTTGTAGGATGATTCCTTTCAGAATGTTGAATATATCATGCCATTGTCTTCTGGGCTGCAAGGTTTCTGCTGAAAATTCACCTGATGACTTTATGGGGTTTCTCGTACACAGAACTTGTTTCTCTCATGCTTTTTCTAAAACTCTTTACCCTTAACCTTGACATTTGAATTATTATGTCATCCCATAGGCCTCCTCGGGTTGCTCTTGTTTTGAAATCTCTGTGCTTCCTGGATCTGGATGTCTGTTTCCTTCTCCAGTTGAGGGAAGATTTCATCTAATATTCCTTCAAC
Source organism: Neomonachus schauinslandi (assembly GCF_002201575.2). Lineage (NCBI taxonomy): Eukaryota > Metazoa > Chordata > Mammalia > Carnivora > Phocidae > Neomonachus > Neomonachus schauinslandi. The sequence goes on from NW_025410322.1 coordinate 2,988, forward strand.
TATGGTTTCTGTCCTTTCTCGCTCTCTTCTCTATCTGGGACCACAATAATGTGAATGTTTCCTTGCTTCATGATTTCCAAGAAATCCTTTAACCTAGCCTCATCTTTATTTATTTTTTTTTCCTTTTTACTGTTCAGATTCCAAGCTCTCCATCACCTGGTCTTCCAGATTACAGATACATTCTTCAGAATCCACGAATCTACCTTAGATTCCCTATGTTGCGTTTTTGGTTTCAGTGATTATATTCTTTAGCTCTGTTTTTCTTTTTTAATTTATATCTTCTATCTCTTGTCGAAGTTCTCACTGAGTAGTTTCACTTTTGTTTCCAGCCCAGTGAGCATCTTTTATGATCATTACTTTAAACTCTTTATCAAGCATATTGTTTATCTCTGTTTCATTCAGTTTCTTTTCTGAGGTTTTATATTGTTCATCCATTTGGAGCATATTTCTCTTTCTCCTCATTTTGTTTAACTTTCTGTGTGGTTGTTGTTATTGCTGTTGTTCTTTTTAATGAATTAGGCAGAAAAGCTACTTCCTCTAACCTTGAGAGAATGGTCTTGTGTCTGGTCACCCCTCTGTAGACTGTGTGTGCCTGATGACTGAGTGGCTGGCCAGAGCTGTGGATGGCATGTGGTAGGTGGTCTAGGACACTTTGTATGGGCTGCCTGATGGGATAGCCAGAGCTGAAGTGGGTGTGAGCCAGGGTGGTCCCAGGGCTGTCTGGGCAGAGAATGCCCTGACAGAACATCTGAAGCTGGAGTGGATGGTGGTGAGGGTGGTCCTGGGGCTCTCTGTTCAGAGGGCTCCCTAGTAAGGCAGCTTTAGGGGAACTGGTTTCAGGGTGGGGTCTCCCAGTGTGCTCAGTACCAGGTGAACCCTGGTGCAGTAGTTAGAGCTGGGAAACAGGTTTGTGGGTCCTGGGGTGCTCCCCAGAGAACACACACTGATGGGGTGGCGGGAGGTGAGGTGGGAGTCATGCCAGGAAACCGCGCTGCTGGTGAAGAAGCCACCCTGCCAGGGAGGCTGAAGCCAAAGCCAGCAGGAGTCAGGAGGCCCCAGAGCACTCTGTACCAAGGGGTGCCCTAGCAAGCCTTATGGCGTTAAATTTCTGTGGACATGGACTATTCTGGGTTCTTTCCACCTGTGGCACATTGGCAAGACAGCTGGATATGCATTGAGTGCTGACCAGGGTTTCTCAGTGTGCACTGCTCTGGGGCCCTAGGTGGGATGGCTGGGACTGGTGTGGCCTGGGGGCCTGGGGCAGAGATGATAGGCGAGCTAGGATTCCCAGACCCTGCTCCTGTGTACATTATCAGTTTGGAGGGATAGTGTAAACCATAGTAGTTTACAACCCCTCCAACTGGGAGAGAGTTCCAGCTACTTCTCTGCCATATGGCAGGGTTGTAGGGCTGTTTTATTTATATTCCAGTTGCCCTTTTAAACACCAGCTTTCCTTCTGTGCCCCAGGGCTGACAAACCTGCCCATGGTGACTCAATACTATCCTTCTGCACTACAGTTTGCAGTGTCAGGAGTGTGGATTGCCTTCCTGACCATGCCTCTGTCTCCCTTACTGGTGGTGTAGACACGGTGTGTCCACAGACAAGGTGAGTTCAGGGACTTTCTACATCACCATCTTGGGTCAGCTGGGTTTCTTTTTTTAATCACGTTTCTGGTGGTTACCGTAAAAAACCCAGGCTGTGACTCTAGGCCTCCTGTAGCCCTGGGAAGTAGTCCGCATCCATTTTGGCACCTCTGCTTTCATGTGAGTGAGAGTCCTGCCAGGGTCCCTGGTTTTAAACACTGAGCTTGCCTCTGGCTGACTCTCTCACCTGGATTACTGTTTCTCTTGCCCTATGGACATGTGTTCTCAGGTGCCTCCACCTAATTCAGAACACAGGGGTCAGTATGCACGTGGCTTAAGCCTTGCTTACATTTGGTGTTACTTTTCCTTTTGATGTATGTAAATATTTACATGTTTGTGTTCCCATCTATGTCTTACCATTAAAAAAAAAATCTTTTATTAACCATTTATGTATCAATGCATTGGGAGAAGAGGGTCTCACAACATACTAGTGCAATTCCTACCTGACTGACATTTCTCGTTTGGTTTCTACTGTCTGGATTGGGAGTGGTGGTCTGGACTCCAAGATGATGGCTAAGATGAAAGAGGTGGCAGTGGACAGAAGCACTTCGACTCAAAATATATATATTTTAATGAATTTTATAAAATCTCTTGTCTGAATGTGAGGTGAAGGTATGGGAGTTTCAGACATCTGTCAGTCTTCTGGTTTGATCACTGGAGAACTTTTGAATCATTTATTGATGTGGGAGAGCCTAAAAGAGAAGGCTTGTTCTTAAGTGGCTGCAATCCAGTTTCCTTCTGACCACGTGGAGATGAAACATTTATGAGACCTAGAAGTGGACCTACCATGCAGCTGGATGGATACATGAGAGGCTCAGGAGAAAAGTCTGGATGGAGGCAAAATAGGAAGTTGTCAGCTGACTTATGCTACTGAGAGCCTATCTCTGCAGTTTATCCCTTCTGCTCTCGTCAGCCTGGTCAATTATTCATAGCCACACGTGTTTACTAATTCTGATCTGACCCATTCAGCTTCCAGCACTCTCTATTCAGATTCTGCAACTTTTCCTCCTGCAGGTCACCTGATGCCTGAGTTTTCTCTGGCACAAGTAACCCTTAACATGTGCGTGGAAAGGACACATGAGTGCCCCCAAACTCCATCCTGTGAACATGGGGAGACTTAACATGAACAAGTGGATATAGGACAGAACAGGTGGTTGTCCAGGTAAGTGTGAGGCCAGAACTTTTGTCAGATTTGTTAGGACGTTTCTACCAGAACTGAGGTGATCATCTCATGGGCATTTTTCCCTCCACATAGAAAGTCATAGTTGATGGAGACCCTTTGTTCATAATGCAGAGTTCTGCCAAGATCAGACCCATCATAAATAGAAAGAGCCACATACTCAAGAACAAAAGCAATGCCTTAATTTGTTAAAATGAAGATTTGGTCATTTGCCTTTCATCTTTATGGATGGTACTTCATCATTAAGAAAAGTAACCACTGGGGGCGGAGCAAGATGGTGGAGGAGTAGGAGACCTGGATTTCGTCTCCTCTCAGGAATTCAGCTGGATAGGGATCAAACCATTCTGAACACCTACAAACTCAACAGGAGATCGAAGAAAAGAATAGCAACAACTCTCTCATCAGAAAAGCGACCACTTTCTGGAAGGTAGGACGTGCGGAGAAGTGAATCCGAGGCGATATTCGGGAGGATAGACGGCGGGGGAAGGGCCTCCGTCGGCCGCTTCTGGCAAGTGATAGAACCACGGAGCATAAAATCGGAACTTTTAAAAGTCTGCTCCGCTGAGGGAAGTCACTCTGGTGGCTAAGTAGGGGGTGGAACCCTCCGGGACAGTGTGGTCTCAGGACCCTCGGGGTCACAGAAAGACCGGGGGTGCCTGAGTGTGGCAGAGCTCCCAGGTAATGGACACGGAAGCCGGCTGCAGAGGCGGAGCCCAGGCGCGGGCTCTCAGCTCGGGGTTGCCATAAACCATGATCCGCGGCACAGTCGGGCCCCTGCTCCTCCAGCAGGGACCCAACATGCGGCAGATCCGGGGAGACTCACCTTTCTCCCCTGGGAGGAGCCACGCGGGAGTGCACTGCAGGGATCTGCTGGGTTTGGAGACTCCACCCAGAGTTGGGTGCCAGAGATAGAAACGCGCGGTCACAGGCCGGGTGAGCATGGAGTGCGGCCGGAGACCAGGGAGACGGGAGTGACTGACGGCTTTTCTCTGGGGGCTCACTGAGGAGCGGGGCCCCGAGTTCTCGGCTCCTCTGCGGCAGAGATTGGGAGGCCGCCATTTTCACTCTCTGCCTCCAAAGCTGTACGGAAAGCTCACAGGGAACAAAAGCTCCGGAGAGCAAACCCGAGCAAATTACTTAGCCGGGAGGGGGCAAGGGCGGGGCAATTCTGCCTCTGGCAAAGACATTTGGAAACCACGGCAACAGGCCCCTCCCCAGAAGATCAGCGAGAACAGCCAGCCAAGACCAAGTTTACCGATCAATGAGAACGGCAGAACTCCAGCGCTAGGGGAATACTGCACATAGAATTCATGGCTTTTTTACCATGATTCTTTAGTCTTTCAAAGTTAATTTTTTTTTAACTGTCTTTTTTTTCTTTTTGAATTTTTCTTTTTCCCTTTTTCAACCAACATCTTATCAATCCCTTTTTTAAAAAAAACATTTTTATTTTTCATTTTTAGAGTCATATTCTATCCCTTTATAGTAGTTACCCGTATTTTTGGCATATATATATAAGTTCGCTCTTTAAAATTTTGAGAGAGTTTCTTCTAACAGATTAAAATATACCCTAAATCTCTAGTATATGGTTTTTTCTACTCCCCTGCCTGATCACATTCTCTCCCTTTTTTTTTTCTTTTTTCTCTTTTTTTAAATCCTCTTCTTTCTTTTTTCAAACAACTCATCAATTCCTTTTATAAAATTTTTTATAATTTCCATCTTTACAGTCATATTCCATCCCTTCATCATATCAACCCTTATTTTTGTACATATATAAGTTTTTCTTTGTTTAAAATTTTGGGAAGCACTTTCTTCTAACAGACCAAAACACCCCAAATCTAGTGTGTGGCACTGATCTATATACCAGCCTGATCATATTTGATCACATTCTGGTTTTTTGTTGTTCTTGTTGTTTTGTTTTGTTTGTTTTTATCTTTATCTTTTTTTTTCTTTTTTTTCTTTTTTTTTTTCTCTTTCCATTTCTTTTTCCACTGCTTCAGGTCTTTTCTGATTGTTTTCTGGGGACGTTGTTACTCGGCTAGCATTTTGTTCTCTCATAATCTATTTTCCTCTGTACAAAATGACAAGACGGAAAAAATCACCTCAACAAAAGAACAAGAGGTAGTGCTGACTACCAGGGACCTACGCAATACGGACATTAGTACGATGTCAGATCTAGAGTTCAGAATCATCACTTTAAAGATACTAGCTGGGCTTGAAAAAAATATGGAAGTTATTAGAGAAACCCTTTCTGGAGAAGTAAAAGAACTAAAATC
>NW_025410323.1:0-833 GCF_002201575.2 Neomonachus schauinslandi
ATCAAAACCACACTGAGATACCACCTTACACCAGTTAGAATGGCAAAAATGGGCAGGGAAAGAAACAACAAATGTTGGAGAGGTTGTGGAGAAAGGGGAACCCTCCTACACTGTTGGTGGGAATGCAAGTTGGCACAGCCACTTTGGAAAACAGGGTGGAGGTTCCTCAAAAATTTAAAAATAGAGCTACCCTATGACCTAGCAATTGCACTACTGGGTATTTACCCCAAAGACACAGATGTAGTGAAAAGAAGGGCCATATGCACCCCAGTGTTCATAGCAGCAATGTCCGCAATAGCCAAACTGTGGAAAGAGCCGAGATGCCCTTCAACAGATAAATGGATAAAGAAGATGTGGTCCACATATACAATGGAATATTACTCAGCCATCAGAAAGGATGAATCCCCAACTTTTACATCAACATGGATGGGACTGGAGGAGATGATGCTAAGTAAAATAAGTCAAGCAGAGAAAGTCAATTATCATATGGTTTCACTTATTTGTGGAACATAAGGAATAGCATGGAGGACACTAGGAGAAGGAAGGGAAAAATGACGGGGTGGGGGGCGGAATTGGAGGGAGAGATGAACCATGAGAGACTATGGACTCTGAGAAACAAACAGGGTTTTAGAGGGGAGTGGGGAGGGGGGATTGGTTAGCCCGGTGATAGGTATTAAGGAGGGCATGTACTGCATGGAGCACTGGGTGTTATACGAAAACAATGGATCGTGGATCGCCACATCAAAAACTAATGATGTATTGTATGGTGACTAACATAACATAATAAAATTTAAAAATAAATAAATAGTGTAAAAAAAAAAAAAAAAAAAAAA
>NW_025410323.1:933-8081 GCF_002201575.2 Neomonachus schauinslandi
AAAAAAAAAAAAAAAAAAACAAACCCTGGGCAAAGGACCTACCTAGATGTTTCTCCAAAAAAGATATATAAAAGGCCAACAGGTACATGGAAAAGACGCTCAGCATCACTAGTAATTAGGGAAATTCACATTAAAACTGCAATGATTTATCACTAGAACGGCCATAATCAAAAGACAAGAGATAAATGCTGGCAGGAATGTAGATAAAAGAGAACCCTCTGCACTATGATAGGATTGTAAATTGGTGCAGCCACTATGGAAAACACTATGGTGAACCCTAATTAAAAACAGAACTACCATATGATCCAGTAATTCCAATTCTGGGAATACAAAGGAAACAAAACCACTAACTTGAAAAGCTATCTGTACCCCCATGTTCACCACAGCATAATTTACAATAGCCAAGACACAAAACAACCCATGTGCCCACTGATGGATAAATGGATAAAGAAGTTGTGCTATCCATCTATATAATGTAATATTATTCAGCCATTAAAAAACAACAATAAATTCTACCACCTGAGAACACGGATGGACTTTGAAGACATTATGCTAAGTGAAATCTGTCAGGCAGAGAAAGATAAATACTGTATGATCTTGCTTATTTTGCAATCCAATACAAAACAAAAACAAAACCAAAGGGAAAAGAAAAATCAGATCTGTAGTTACAGGAGGCTGGGGCAGGGGGCATAATGGAAGATGGTCAAAAGGTACAAACTTCCAGCTGTAAAATAAGTACTAGGGATATAATGGATGACATGGTCACTACAGTTAACAGGGCTGTGTGGGATAAAGGAAAGTTGTTAAGGGAGTAAATTCTAAGAGCTCTCATCGCAACAAGAGGTTTTTTTTCCTTTTTTCCTTTCTTCTCTTCATTTTATCTGTACGAAAAGATGGAGATTAGCTGAACCTACTGTGGTCATCACATCACAAGATCTGTAAATCAAACCATCACACTGTAGGTCTTAAGCTTACTCAGTAACATATGGTATGCCAATTGTTTCTTGACAAAACTGGGAAAAAATAATCATAAAAGGAGCAACCACAGGGCACCTGAGTGGTTCAGTCAGTTAAGCGTCCGACTCTTGATTTCAGCTCAGGTCGTGATCTCAGGGTTGTGAGACTGAGGCCCGTGTCAGGCTCTGCGCTCAGCGTGGAGTCTGCTTAAGTTTCTCTCTCCCTCTCCCCCTAGCCCCTGCTCTCTCTCTCCCTCTCTCACTCTCTTTCTCTCTCAAATAATCTTTAAAAAAAATTAAAAAGGAACAACAACGTCTCTAGGCCAGCATTTCTCAACCTTGGCACTGTAGACATTTCAGGGGAGAGGGGCTGTCCTGTACGTGGTAGGATGTTTAGCAGCATCCCTGGCCTCTACTCACAAGATGCCAATAGCATTTCCCCCCACCCTCCCTAGCTGTGGCAACCAGAAATGTCTCTAGACCTTGCCAAATGTCCCCTGGGGGCAAAATCTTCCCTGCTTGGGAATCACTTGTCTAGGCCTGCAGAGAGCTCCCCAAATGCTGACAGATCCAGAGAACTGTCGTGCTATTATCTTATTTATGATGCTGAGACAACAGCCAGGGGAAACCCTCTCCCTGCCTACTCTGAGCTGAGCACACCAGACAGGCCTGTGGTGAGAGCAGTGGGAGGAAATACCAGCTAATGAAAATCAGGCAGATGTCTTGAACACAAATGAAGATGGAGATGTGGGCTCAGGGCCTGTCTGTATTCAACAGGAGAAACCACTTTACTGCCACGGTGGGGATGGACTCGGTTTTTAATGATCTCTTCTCACCCTCCTCCACCACAAGGGCATTAAAGTATCTATACATTGTACCAGCAGCGGGGGATCCATAAGCAGCAATTTGACTTGAAATCTGGCTTGGGGCATCTGCTCCTGCTCCTAATTACGAACGAGGGTAGGATTCATTAATATCTCCACAATGAGTTCGAAGGGCCCTTCAGAGAATAGGCTCTACACAGCATTTATAAGGCCAGGTACAAATGTGAGAAAGGGCAACAGCTTATGCTCCCCAGTTATGGGCGAGCTGCTGGCCTCTCGCATCTGTTTCCCTGACAAAATCAAGAGGGATCAGAGAAACACTCCTCCCGGTCAGGACTCTTGCGTGCATCATCTTACCTGTGTTGATTCAGTAACGCATCTATCTTGGCATGCCATGTTTCTATCATGTTCTTCTTCTTTACCCAAAAAAATCATTAATTAGCCAATGCTGGCAAGGGTGCAGTAAAACATACATTCTATTGTTCTGGGGGTAGAACGTGGTAACAGACATCAGTGGCCTTTAAAATGCACATGCCAGTAATACCACATATTTCTACTTCTGGGAATATATCATAAGGAAATAAATTCTAACTGTAGAAAGGCTCACAGGCTCAAAATATTCATCATGTAATCATAGAGAATAAGGAAAAAGGGAAACCACCAATCATCTATTGTCGGGTATTGTAGTTTGTTATATTGTAGTATTCACTGGACTAATATACACCATTAAAATGTCATTTACAAAGAATACCATCATACGATACTAAAATGTTTATGCCGTGTCATTAAATGAAAACAGAATGAACACCAAACCATATCAACAGCATGACATCAACCATGAAAATAAAAATTTTAGCATTAAAAAGTCCTCTGAAAGCAAACAGACCCCCCCAAAAAAATGTTAACAGTGACTGCCTTTGGGAGGGAAGCTATTTCTCTTTTTCTGTATCTTCTAAATTCTCTTTTTAAATCATCTATTTCAAAGGGATAAGAACAATTTAAAGTCAAAAGAATAATGGTAAACTGGGGCGCTTGGGTGGCTCAGTTGGTTAAGTGTCTGCCTTTGGCACAGGTCATGATCTCAGGGTCCTGGGATCAAGTCCTGCATTGGGCTCCCTCCCCAGCAGGGAGTCTGAGACTCCCTCTCTCTGCCCCTTCCCCCTGCTCATGCTCTCTCTCTCAAATAAATAAGATCTTTAAAAATAATAATAAAATAAAGTCAAAAGAATAATGGTAAGCCCACACCTAGAACATAAATACATCCCTTCCATATTACCTTTATCCTATTTTTTTTCCAGTTTTACTGAGATGTTATTGACATATAATATTGCCTAAGTTTAAGGTATATGATTTGATGATTTAATATATGTATATAACACAAAATGATTACCAAGGTTAATACAGCCTTCATTTTACATAATTACCAGTTTTTGTTATAGTGAGACATTTAAGATTTACTTTCTTAGCAACTTTCAAATATACTGTTAACAATAGTCACCATGCTATTCATTAAATCCCCAGAACTTACTCCTCTTACAACCAGAAATTTGTACCCTTTGGCCAACATCTCATTTCCTCCCAATGCACCTCCCAAGCCCCAGCAAACACCAGTCTACTCTCTATTTCTATGAATTTGGCTTTTTCAGACTCCACATATAAGTGAGATCATACAGTATTTATCTTTCTCCGACTTATTTCACTTAGCTTAATGCCCTGAAGGTCCACCCATGTTGTTGTAAATGGCAGGATTTCCTTCTTTTTTGTGGGGGAATAATACTCCAGTGTGTGTGTGTGTGTGTGTGTGTGTACACACATATACATTTTCTTTGTCCATTCATCTGTCAAAGGACATTTAGGCTGTTTCCATGTCTTGGTTACTGTGAATAATACTGCAATGAATGTGGGAGCACAGATATCTCTTCATGATAGTGATCATTTCCTTAGGATATATACCCAGAAATAACACTACTAGATCATATGGTAGTTGGATTTTCAATTTTTTGAGGAAGCTCCATAGTGGCTGCACCAATTTACATTCCCACCAACCGTGCACAAGGGTTCCTTTTTTCCACATCCTTGCCAACACATGTTATCTCTTATTTTGTTTACAGTAGCCATTCTAACAGGCAGGAGGTGAAATATCACTTGTTGATTTTTTTTTTAAAGATTTTATTTATTTGACAGAGAGAGAGAGAGTGAGAGAGGAAACACAAGCAGGGGGAGTGGAAGAGGGAGAAGCAGGCTTCCCGCCTAGCAGAGAGCCCAATGTTGGGCTCGATCCCAGGACCCTGGGACCATGACCTGAGCCAAAGGCAGACATTTAACAACTGAGCCACCCAGACGCCCTGAAATATCACTGAGATTTTGACTTGGATTTCCCTGATGATTATGATGTTGAGCATCTTTCCATGTACCTGTTGTTCATTTGTCTATCTTCTTTGGAAAAAATATGTGTCCAGGTCCTTTGCCAATTTTGAAATCAGACTATTTTGTCTTTTGCTACTGAGTTGTACGAACTCTTTACATATTCTGGATTATAACCCTTATCAGATACATGGTTTGCTAATATTTCCTCCCATTTTGTAGATGCCCTTTTCATTTTGTTGACTGTTTCTTTTGCTGTGCAGGGACTTTTTAAAGTTTGATGTACTTTCATTTATTCTTGCTGTTGTTGCTTATATTTTTGGCCTAAATACAAAAAAATCATTGCCAAGACCAATGTCAAGGAGTTTTTTCCATGTTTCCCTCTAGGAGTTTTATGGTTTCAGGTCTTACATTTAAATCTTTAGGGACTCTTGGCTGGTTTAGTCAGTAAAGCATGCAACTCTTGATCTCGGGGTTGTAAGTTCAAGCCCCGAGTCGAGTGCAGAGATTACTTAAAAATAAAATCTTTTTAAAAAAATAAACCTTTAATCTATTTCAAGTTAATTTTTGTGAGTGGTGTAACATATGGGCCCAATTTCATTCTTCTTCATATGAATATCCAGTTTTCCCAATACTATATATTGAAGAGACTATCCTTTCCCCCATTAAGTTACTCTATTACTTTGTCTGTAGCACTTACAACCCACTGTTTTGTCTTATTCTCAGCATTATCTTTTTTTCTCAGCATTATTTTTATCCCCACCTAGGCTCCATAAGGTAGACAAGTACCTGATATATAATAGATGCTCAATACATTTTGTTGAATTAAACATACAAGTTAAATTGAGTTTGTTTGTTTTTTAATTTCTCTGTCAGTAAAGCAAAATGCTGTACTGGTAAGAGAGTAATAGGAATAACCACTTGGGAAAACTTGAAAGTACGATGTTTACCTGCCTTATTATAACCAGTGGATTCTAAACTTCAGTATGTACCTGTAAAAAATGCACACATAGATTCACCAAAAGACATTCCCAAGAAGGTACTATTATATAAGAACCAAAACTTGGAAACTACTGAAAGTTCCTTCAATAATAGAACAGGTGGAGACTTCTGGGGAAAATGGTGGAGTAGGAGGATCCTAAGCTAACCTCATCCTATGGACATAACTAGATAATACACACATCAGTGTAAATAACCCAGAAAACAACCCAAAGACTGGCAGAACAAAGTCTCCACAGCTAAATGTAAACAAGAGGCCACATCGAAGAGGGAGGAAGAGCAGAGACACAGCTAGGAGCTAAATGGACATGCAGGACTGCCTGAGTATGGAGGATCTTTGAGGTTGCTGAGTAGGGAGAAAAACAGACACCCCAGCCACTCCAGGCATGGGAAATCCCCATACCACTTGGCATTGAAAAGCAGAGGGGCTGAATTCCACAGGCTTTTACAGTAAGCTGTGCTTAATACATGGAAATTAAAAATCAGGTTTGCTCTGCAAGAGCTGGAAGGGTGATAGGAGACTGAGTCCCCCCCATAAAGAAAATAGCACAATGGGGTGCCTGGCTGGCTCAGTCAGTAGAGCATACAACTCTTAATCTCAGGGTCATGAGTTCCAGCCCCACATCAAAAAAGAAAAAGAAAAAGAAAAAAAGAAAAGAAAGAGAGAGAGAGAGAAAGGGAGGAAGGGAGGAAGGGAGGAAGGGAAGGAAGGGAAGGAAGGGAAGGGAAGGGAAGAAAGGAAGGAAGGAAAGGAAGGAAGGACAACCAACAGCTCCATAGAGACAAAGCACAGAAGCAGCATTTTAAAAAATGCATGGTTCATAAAGGAGAGATATTTGTTTACTAATCTCAGAGTGAGGGCCATTTCTCTTCCTGATGCCCCCATACCCCGAGGCCTAGACATCTGTAAGAACCAGCATGGTGACATCTAACGTTTCCATCTAACACTACCAGCTTCTACAGATCTGCCCCCTCCAACCCATCTGCTTCTATTCTGGGCCACTGCAGGTCCCCTCCCACAGCCAAGAGGCAGAGACCTTGCAAGCACAGTGCACCATGCCCCTGCATTCTTTTCTGTACGTGACCCTCCAGCCAGGCCTCAGTAGACCTGTGCAAACTTTGCTAACACAGGGTGCCCCACCCCCATGTTCTCCTGCAGACCTGCCCCCTCCAAAATGTCCATGACCATAACCCATCCAAAGACAACCACACACACCAGTCCAACTGCGGCCCCAGGAGTGGGCTGGGAGCAGACATCTGGTCTGACTGCAGGCTCCACCCATCAACAAAAGTGTCTCAGGGCACTGCAGTTTGGTGCTACTGCATCTCTGTCATATACCTGGTGTAACTCAACTCAAACCCAAGGTGGCCTCAGAATGGCCCACTAACAACACAGGAACCAAACCCTGCCCACAACAGGCAGAGAGTCATGGCACACAACTGAAGGCAAATGCAGCTCAACCACAACATAGGGCATATGCAACACACACAGGAGACACTCCTTAAGTGCCAGGTTCTGGTAAACAGGGACCATTGCACTACAGGACACTACAGGACTTGTTCTTTATAAGGTCATTACTTTCAAGAGCAAGAGACATAACTGAATTTCCTAAAACATAAAAACAGAGATTTGGACAAAGTGAGGAGACAGAGGAATATGTCCCAAATGAAAGAGCAAGATGAAATCACAGCAAGAGACCTAAAGGAAATGGAGGTAAGTAATAAGCCTGATAGGGGATTTAACATAGTGGTCATAAAGATACTCACTGGACTTGAGAAAAGAATGGAGGACCTCAGTGAGACCCTTAACAAAGAGACTGAAAACATAAAAAAGAACAAAACAGAGATTAAGAACTCAATAACTGAAATTAAAAATACACTAGAGAGGACAGCCACATGCAGAAGAATGAAACTCAACCATTCTCTAACACCACTCACAAAGATAAACTCAAAGTGGGTGAAAGACCTCAATGTGAGACAGGAAGCCATCAAAATCCTACAGGAG
>NW_025410324.1:0-833 GCF_002201575.2 Neomonachus schauinslandi
ATCAAAACCACACTGAGATACCACCTTACACCAGTTAGAATGGCAAAAATGGGCAGGGAAAGAAACAACAAATGTTGGAGAGGTTGTGGAGAAAGGGGAACCCTCCTACACTGTTGGTGGGAATGCAAGTTGGCACAGCCACTTTGGAAAACAGGGTGGAGGTTCCTCAAAAATTTAAAAATAGAGCTACCCTATGACCTAGCAATTGCACTACTGGGTATTTACCCCAAAGACACAGATGTAGTGAAAAGAAGGGCCATATGCACCCCAGTGTTCATAGCAGCAATGTCCGCAATAGCCAAACTGTGGAAAGAGCCGAGATGCCCTTCAACAGATAAATGGATAAAGAAGATGTGGTCCACATATACAATGGAATATTACTCAGCCATCAGAAAGGATGAATCCCCAACTTTTACATCAACATGGATGGGACTGGAGGAGATGATGCTAAGTAAAATAAGTCAAGCAGAGAAAGTCAATTATCATATGGTTTCACTTATTTGTGGAACATAAGGAATAGCATGGAGGACACTAGGAGAAGGAAGGGAAAAATGACGGGGTGGGGGGCGGAATTGGAGGGAGAGATGAACCATGAGAGACTATGGACTCTGAGAAACAAACAGGGTTTTAGAGGGGAGTGGGGAGGGGGGATTGGTTAGCCCGGTGATAGGTATTAAGGAGGGCATGTACTGCATGGAGCACTGGGTGTTATACGAAAACAATGGATCGTGGATCGCCACATCAAAAACTAATGATGTATTGTATGGTGACTAACATAACATAATAAAATTTAAAAATAAATAAATAGTGTAAAAAAAAAAAAAAAAAAAAAA
>NW_025410324.1:933-8081 GCF_002201575.2 Neomonachus schauinslandi
AAAAAAAAAAAAAAAAAAACAAACCCTGGGCAAAGGACCTACCTAGATGTTTCTCCAAAAAAGATATATAAAAGGCCAACAGGTACATGGAAAAGACGCTCAGCATCACTAGTAATTAGGGAAATTCACATTAAAACTGCAATGATTTATCACTAGAACGGCCATAATCAAAAGACAAGAGATAAATGCTGGCAGGAATGTAGATAAAAGAGAACCCTCTGCACTATGATAGGATTGTAAATTGGTGCAGCCACTATGGAAAACACTATGGTGAACCCTAATTAAAAACAGAACTACCATATGATCCAGTAATTCCAATTCTGGGAATACAAAGGAAACAAAACCACTAACTTGAAAAGCTATCTGTACCCCCATGTTCACCACAGCATAATTTACAATAGCCAAGACACAAAACAACCCATGTGCCCACTGATGGATAAATGGATAAAGAAGTTGTGCTATCCATCTATATAATGTAATATTATTCAGCCATTAAAAAACAACAATAAATTCTACCACCTGAGAACACGGATGGACTTTGAAGACATTATGCTAAGTGAAATCTGTCAGGCAGAGAAAGATAAATACTGTATGATCTTGCTTATTTTGCAATCCAATACAAAACAAAAACAAAACCAAAGGGAAAAGAAAAATCAGATCTGTAGTTACAGGAGGCTGGGGCAGGGGGCATAATGGAAGATGGTCAAAAGGTACAAACTTCCAGCTGTAAAATAAGTACTAGGGATATAATGGATGACATGGTCACTACAGTTAACAGGGCTGTGTGGGATAAAGGAAAGTTGTTAAGGGAGTAAATTCTAAGAGCTCTCATCGCAACAAGAGGTTTTTTTTCCTTTTTTCCTTTCTTCTCTTCATTTTATCTGTACGAAAAGATGGAGATTAGCTGAACCTACTGTGGTCATCACATCACAAGATCTGTAAATCAAACCATCACACTGTAGGTCTTAAGCTTACTCAGTAACATATGGTATGCCAATTGTTTCTTGACAAAACTGGGAAAAAATAATCATAAAAGGAGCAACCACAGGGCACCTGAGTGGTTCAGTCAGTTAAGCGTCCGACTCTTGATTTCAGCTCAGGTCGTGATCTCAGGGTTGTGAGACTGAGGCCCGTGTCAGGCTCTGCGCTCAGCGTGGAGTCTGCTTAAGTTTCTCTCTCCCTCTCCCCCTAGCCCCTGCTCTCTCTCTCCCTCTCTCACTCTCTTTCTCTCTCAAATAATCTTTAAAAAAAATTAAAAAGGAACAACAACGTCTCTAGGCCAGCATTTCTCAACCTTGGCACTGTAGACATTTCAGGGGAGAGGGGCTGTCCTGTACGTGGTAGGATGTTTAGCAGCATCCCTGGCCTCTACTCACAAGATGCCAATAGCATTTCCCCCCACCCTCCCTAGCTGTGGCAACCAGAAATGTCTCTAGACCTTGCCAAATGTCCCCTGGGGGCAAAATCTTCCCTGCTTGGGAATCACTTGTCTAGGCCTGCAGAGAGCTCCCCAAATGCTGACAGATCCAGAGAACTGTCGTGCTATTATCTTATTTATGATGCTGAGACAACAGCCAGGGGAAACCCTCTCCCTGCCTACTCTGAGCTGAGCACACCAGACAGGCCTGTGGTGAGAGCAGTGGGAGGAAATACCAGCTAATGAAAATCAGGCAGATGTCTTGAACACAAATGAAGATGGAGATGTGGGCTCAGGGCCTGTCTGTATTCAACAGGAGAAACCACTTTACTGCCACGGTGGGGATGGACTCGGTTTTTAATGATCTCTTCTCACCCTCCTCCACCACAAGGGCATTAAAGTATCTATACATTGTACCAGCAGCGGGGGATCCATAAGCAGCAATTTGACTTGAAATCTGGCTTGGGGCATCTGCTCCTGCTCCTAATTACGAACGAGGGTAGGATTCATTAATATCTCCACAATGAGTTCGAAGGGCCCTTCAGAGAATAGGCTCTACACAGCATTTATAAGGCCAGGTACAAATGTGAGAAAGGGCAACAGCTTATGCTCCCCAGTTATGGGCGAGCTGCTGGCCTCTCGCATCTGTTTCCCTGACAAAATCAAGAGGGATCAGAGAAACACTCCTCCCGGTCAGGACTCTTGCGTGCATCATCTTACCTGTGTTGATTCAGTAACGCATCTATCTTGGCATGCCATGTTTCTATCATGTTCTTCTTCTTTACCCAAAAAAATCATTAATTAGCCAATGCTGGCAAGGGTGCAGTAAAACATACATTCTATTGTTCTGGGGGTAGAACGTGGTAACAGACATCAGTGGCCTTTAAAATGCACATGCCAGTAATACCACATATTTCTACTTCTGGGAATATATCATAAGGAAATAAATTCTAACTGTAGAAAGGCTCACAGGCTCAAAATATTCATCATGTAATCATAGAGAATAAGGAAAAAGGGAAACCACCAATCATCTATTGTCGGGTATTGTAGTTTGTTATATTGTAGTATTCACTGGACTAATATACACCATTAAAATGTCATTTACAAAGAATACCATCATACGATACTAAAATGTTTATGCCGTGTCATTAAATGAAAACAGAATGAACACCAAACCATATCAACAGCATGACATCAACCATGAAAATAAAAATTTTAGCATTAAAAAGTCCTCTGAAAGCAAACAGACCCCCCCAAAAAAATGTTAACAGTGACTGCCTTTGGGAGGGAAGCTATTTCTCTTTTTCTGTATCTTCTAAATTCTCTTTTTAAATCATCTATTTCAAAGGGATAAGAACAATTTAAAGTCAAAAGAATAATGGTAAACTGGGGCGCTTGGGTGGCTCAGTTGGTTAAGTGTCTGCCTTTGGCACAGGTCATGATCTCAGGGTCCTGGGATCAAGTCCTGCATTGGGCTCCCTCCCCAGCAGGGAGTCTGAGACTCCCTCTCTCTGCCCCTTCCCCCTGCTCATGCTCTCTCTCTCAAATAAATAAGATCTTTAAAAATAATAATAAAATAAAGTCAAAAGAATAATGGTAAGCCCACACCTAGAACATAAATACATCCCTTCCATATTACCTTTATCCTATTTTTTTTCCAGTTTTACTGAGATGTTATTGACATATAATATTGCCTAAGTTTAAGGTATATGATTTGATGATTTAATATATGTATATAACACAAAATGATTACCAAGGTTAATACAGCCTTCATTTTACATAATTACCAGTTTTTGTTATAGTGAGACATTTAAGATTTACTTTCTTAGCAACTTTCAAATATACTGTTAACAATAGTCACCATGCTATTCATTAAATCCCCAGAACTTACTCCTCTTACAACCAGAAATTTGTACCCTTTGGCCAACATCTCATTTCCTCCCAATGCACCTCCCAAGCCCCAGCAAACACCAGTCTACTCTCTATTTCTATGAATTTGGCTTTTTCAGACTCCACATATAAGTGAGATCATACAGTATTTATCTTTCTCCGACTTATTTCACTTAGCTTAATGCCCTGAAGGTCCACCCATGTTGTTGTAAATGGCAGGATTTCCTTCTTTTTTGTGGGGGAATAATACTCCAGTGTGTGTGTGTGTGTGTGTGTGTGTACACACATATACATTTTCTTTGTCCATTCATCTGTCAAAGGACATTTAGGCTGTTTCCATGTCTTGGTTACTGTGAATAATACTGCAATGAATGTGGGAGCACAGATATCTCTTCATGATAGTGATCATTTCCTTAGGATATATACCCAGAAATAACACTACTAGATCATATGGTAGTTGGATTTTCAATTTTTTGAGGAAGCTCCATAGTGGCTGCACCAATTTACATTCCCACCAACCGTGCACAAGGGTTCCTTTTTTCCACATCCTTGCCAACACATGTTATCTCTTATTTTGTTTACAGTAGCCATTCTAACAGGCAGGAGGTGAAATATCACTTGTTGATTTTTTTTTTAAAGATTTTATTTATTTGACAGAGAGAGAGAGAGTGAGAGAGGAAACACAAGCAGGGGGAGTGGAAGAGGGAGAAGCAGGCTTCCCGCCTAGCAGAGAGCCCAATGTTGGGCTCGATCCCAGGACCCTGGGACCATGACCTGAGCCAAAGGCAGACATTTAACAACTGAGCCACCCAGACGCCCTGAAATATCACTGAGATTTTGACTTGGATTTCCCTGATGATTATGATGTTGAGCATCTTTCCATGTACCTGTTGTTCATTTGTCTATCTTCTTTGGAAAAAATATGTGTCCAGGTCCTTTGCCAATTTTGAAATCAGACTATTTTGTCTTTTGCTACTGAGTTGTACGAACTCTTTACATATTCTGGATTATAACCCTTATCAGATACATGGTTTGCTAATATTTCCTCCCATTTTGTAGATGCCCTTTTCATTTTGTTGACTGTTTCTTTTGCTGTGCAGGGACTTTTTAAAGTTTGATGTACTTTCATTTATTCTTGCTGTTGTTGCTTATATTTTTGGCCTAAATACAAAAAAATCATTGCCAAGACCAATGTCAAGGAGTTTTTTCCATGTTTCCCTCTAGGAGTTTTATGGTTTCAGGTCTTACATTTAAATCTTTAGGGACTCTTGGCTGGTTTAGTCAGTAAAGCATGCAACTCTTGATCTCGGGGTTGTAAGTTCAAGCCCCGAGTCGAGTGCAGAGATTACTTAAAAATAAAATCTTTTTAAAAAAATAAACCTTTAATCTATTTCAAGTTAATTTTTGTGAGTGGTGTAACATATGGGCCCAATTTCATTCTTCTTCATATGAATATCCAGTTTTCCCAATACTATATATTGAAGAGACTATCCTTTCCCCCATTAAGTTACTCTATTACTTTGTCTGTAGCACTTACAACCCACTGTTTTGTCTTATTCTCAGCATTATCTTTTTTTCTCAGCATTATTTTTATCCCCACCTAGGCTCCATAAGGTAGACAAGTACCTGATATATAATAGATGCTCAATACATTTTGTTGAATTAAACATACAAGTTAAATTGAGTTTGTTTGTTTTTTAATTTCTCTGTCAGTAAAGCAAAATGCTGTACTGGTAAGAGAGTAATAGGAATAACCACTTGGGAAAACTTGAAAGTACGATGTTTACCTGCCTTATTATAACCAGTGGATTCTAAACTTCAGTATGTACCTGTAAAAAATGCACACATAGATTCACCAAAAGACATTCCCAAGAAGGTACTATTATATAAGAACCAAAACTTGGAAACTACTGAAAGTTCCTTCAATAATAGAACAGGTGGAGACTTCTGGGGAAAATGGTGGAGTAGGAGGATCCTAAGCTAACCTCATCCTATGGACATAACTAGATAATACACACATCAGTGTAAATAACCCAGAAAACAACCCAAAGACTGGCAGAACAAAGTCTCCACAGCTAAATGTAAACAAGAGGCCACATCGAAGAGGGAGGAAGAGCAGAGACACAGCTAGGAGCTAAATGGACATGCAGGACTGCCTGAGTATGGAGGATCTTTGAGGTTGCTGAGTAGGGAGAAAAACAGACACCCCAGCCACTCCAGGCATGGGAAATCCCCATACCACTTGGCATTGAAAAGCAGAGGGGCTGAATTCCACAGGCTTTTACAGTAAGCTGTGCTTAATACATGGAAATTAAAAATCAGGTTTGCTCTGCAAGAGCTGGAAGGGTGATAGGAGACTGAGTCCCCCCCATAAAGAAAATAGCACAATGGGGTGCCTGGCTGGCTCAGTCAGTAGAGCATACAACTCTTAATCTCAGGGTCATGAGTTCCAGCCCCACATCAAAAAAGAAAAAGAAAAAGAAAAAAAGAAAAGAAAGAGAGAGAGAGAGAAAGGGAGGAAGGGAGGAAGGGAGGAAGGGAAGGAAGGGAAGGAAGGGAAGGGAAGGGAAGAAAGGAAGGAAGGAAAGGAAGGAAGGACAACCAACAGCTCCATAGAGACAAAGCACAGAAGCAGCATTTTAAAAAATGCATGGTTCATAAAGGAGAGATATTTGTTTACTAATCTCAGAGTGAGGGCCATTTCTCTTCCTGATGCCCCCATACCCCGAGGCCTAGACATCTGTAAGAACCAGCATGGTGACATCTAACGTTTCCATCTAACACTACCAGCTTCTACAGATCTGCCCCCTCCAACCCATCTGCTTCTATTCTGGGCCACTGCAGGTCCCCTCCCACAGCCAAGAGGCAGAGACCTTGCAAGCACAGTGCACCATGCCCCTGCATTCTTTTCTGTACGTGACCCTCCAGCCAGGCCTCAGTAGACCTGTGCAAACTTTGCTAACACAGGGTGCCCCACCCCCATGTTCTCCTGCAGACCTGCCCCCTCCAAAATGTCCATGACCATAACCCATCCAAAGACAACCACACACACCAGTCCAACTGCGGCCCCAGGAGTGGGCTGGGAGCAGACATCTGGTCTGACTGCAGGCTCCACCCATCAACAAAAGTGTCTCAGGGCACTGCAGTTTGGTGCTACTGCATCTCTGTCATATACCTGGTGTAACTCAACTCAAACCCAAGGTGGCCTCAGAATGGCCCACTAACAACACAGGAACCAAACCCTGCCCACAACAGGCAGAGAGTCATGGCACACAACTGAAGGCAAATGCAGCTCAACCACAACATAGGGCATATGCAACACACACAGGAGACACTCCTTAAGTGCCAGGTTCTGGTAAACAGGGACCATTGCACTACAGGACACTACAGGACTTGTTCTTTATAAGGTCATTACTTTCAAGAGCAAGAGACATAACTGAATTTCCTAAAACATAAAAACAGAGATTTGGACAAAGTGAGGAGACAGAGGAATATGTCCCAAATGAAAGAGCAAGATGAAATCACAGCAAGAGACCTAAAGGAAATGGAGGTAAGTAATAAGCCTGATAGGGGATTTAACATAGTGGTCATAAAGATACTCACTGGACTTGAGAAAAGAATGGAGGACCTCAGTGAGACCCTTAACAAAGAGACTGAAAACATAAAAAAGAACAAAACAGAGATTAAGAACTCAATAACTGAAATTAAAAATACACTAGAGAGGACAGCCACATGCAGAAGAATGAAACTCAACCATTCTCTAACACCACTCACAAAGATAAACTCAAAGTGGGTGAAAGACCTCAATGTGAGACAGGAAGCCATCAAAATCCTACAGGAG
>NW_025410325.1:0-1818 GCF_002201575.2 Neomonachus schauinslandi
CAGGACCTGAGCCGAAGGCTCAGGTCCTGATCCCAGGGTCCTGGGATCGAGCCCCGCATCGGGCTCCCTGCTCCACGGGAAGCCTGCTTCTCCCTCTCCCGCTCCCCCTGCTTGTGTTCCCTCTCTCGCTGTCTCTCTCTCTGTCAAATAAATAAAATCTTTGAAAAAAAAAATAAAATAAAAATAAAATAAAACGGAAATGACTTGGATCAAACTGACGGAAGAGAAAAGGGGCTCGCTGGGAGTCTAAAGGGCAAAGGAACGACAAACCGTGGGGCCACATGCTGCCTGTCTCCCCCCCCCCCCCCGTGTCTAACACCACTGGGCCCGAGGTGGCTTCCAGAGGGAGGGACCGTGTTCGGGTCAGAGGATTGCGGCGCCTCCATGCCCCGGCGAGACAAGGCCAGGGGCCCGCCCAGTTGAGAGGCAGCGAGAGGTAGGTGGCAGCCCTGTCCCTGGGCTTTACCCGCTTGTCCCCATCGCTGCTCTACCCCCCGCCCCTCACCCACCCCCAAGCGTACCCGAGGCAAGTTGCCTTCCTCCCTCTGCGATCTGAGTCATGGTGCTCGCTCACCACACCTCTGCCTCCCAGGGGCCAACCTGAGAGTGCAAAGACCCGAGAGGAAAGACCAGTGCGCTAGCCTCCTGTCCCAGACCCCGGGGGCGCACCTGCTTCTGCCTGCTGGGCAGTGGGGCGCTCCTGCCGGTTTTCTTGAAGACTCCTTCCCGAGCCACTCAGAATTAAAGACCAAGTACTACACGCTTCAGCCACCTTCTCACAAATGTGCCTTGAAAGAAAGAGTGGGTGGGTGGTAAAGAGAGAACACGAAAATCGTCTTCCTTCCAGCCTGGCTTGGAGCCTGCCCACTTTACCTTTGGAGGTGTGCGGGCAGACACACAAAAGCTGTCAGGGCAGATGGGTGCCGGGCGCAAGGCCATGTACGGCCTGCATCCCTCTGTCCACCCAGAGCTCGGGCGAGCAGGGGACTTGGCCTGGCCCGTCCCAAGCCCACGCCAGGTAACCTGGGTGGAAAAGCAATTCTTCCCTGCGCTGCCCACACTCAGGGCATTAACGTCCCCGGTGCTCCGTACACACAGCGACAGCGTTTCCGGACGCCCCTGGGGGGAGGGCAGCGCCGCCCCGGCCGAGGACCACCGAGTAAGGGACCCGGGCAGGGTACGCGGGGTGCGCTCCGCTGCCTGCAGGTCAGATCTAGCGGGAGAGGACAGGTCGCAGCAATGCTCGGAGCCGCATCTCCCGCTAAGCCAGTGGTTACTGGGCCCTGCCACGTGCTCTTGAGGATCAACAGGAAGGAAGGGTCATGGTCCTCTACCTAAGGAAGCGCTGGGACAGACAAGACCGTGAAACAACATTCGGTACGAGGCAGGACGTAGTCAAATGCTGAATTTCGGGGTCTGTGAGAAGGAGGAGGTGACCGGTGAGGGTGGGCACGGTCAGGAGAGGCTTTGGGAGAAAGCAGAAGTTGAGGTGGCTTGAAGAAGGTGGCCTTCCCTTCCCGCAGCCCTGCTGATCCTCGATCTGTCCCCGAAAGGCTCGCTGTTCACGGAAAACTGCTCCAAACCGGTGCTTCCGGGAGCGGTTCAGCAACACAAGCCCCTCCAATCCTCTCCCCAAATGGTTCCCGGTGGAGAAGGGCGTGAGGATCCCCCACTCTCCCCCAGAAGGCCAGCCCAGGTCAGGCCTGCTCCCAGGGGCCTTCTCGTCCCACAGGCCAGGAGGTGGACCTGCTTCCCTGCAGCCCTGACTCCAGGTGCCGGGAGCTCAGGGTGCTGGGGGCTCCGGATGCTAGGGGACAC
>NW_025410325.1:1828-8079 GCF_002201575.2 Neomonachus schauinslandi
CACGGGGTACCGGGGCTCCGGGTGCCGGGAGCTCAGGGTGCTGGGGGGCTCTCGGGTGGGCCCTGCAGACTCTCCTGCTGTGGGGACATGCACTTCCCCGCTGAGTCTGCAGTCTAACCACCTCCGCTGTCCAGGGCCTTCTGGCCTCCTCCCTCACCAGCCACTCCGCGTTTCCTAGGCGGAGGCCCCTCTTGTCCTCCATTCATCCCTCTCTGCCCACGAGGGCTCCTCCCATAGGCTGTACCACCAAGCACTCTACGGTTCACCCTCCCGACACCAAAGCTTCTCCTGGCGTCTGGCTCCCCCAAGAAGCCCAGGACTGTGGCTTCCCCAGCTCTGCTTCACTTCAAACGTGCAAAACCACGAACAGTCCCCCTGCACACCCCACTCATCCTTTACTTGCACACAATGTCAACTGAGACCCGCATCTATTTATATACAGCATCTACCTAGACGCTGGGAAGGATCCCACTTCCCACAGCCCGTGACAGCAAGAGCAGGCCCAGGGCCGGGCCCGCCTGTGTTTATTTCTGGGAGACTCACCTACCTTCCAACGCCAGCCAGCACTCAGGCTCACGGCCCCTGGTGACACCCCTGTCCCCCACCCCCACGCGGGTGACTGTGTGAGACGGGAATGCGAATTGGCCGGAAGGTAGTAATCACTTCCCTGTGTACAGTACGAGCACATCAGGCAGCATACCTTCGCTGCATACGCCCTTATTACAAACCTAAGATAACGTGTCCAGTGATAACCCTTGTCCCTCACACACCCGCTCCAGACAAGGAGCAACCCACCCACCCTCTGCGAGCGATGACGCGTGGTTCACACTGACCCCGTGCTGAGACCCTACCCCCAGTAAGTAAACATGAGGGTCGGTTTAGTCGTACGTCCCTCGCATGTGCGGTCCTTTACCCTTCAAAACCAACTCCTTTGTTTCTCCCACAGGAAGGTTCTGAAGAAATCCTTTTGGACATGAAGCCTGGAGTTCCCACCCCATCCTCAGGCCCCGGGCGCTTGGTTGTTGACTAAACGCTCCGCCCTAAGCATGGCCCCATTCCAGGGTCTCCCGATTCCGGCCGTCACCAAACTACCCGCTGGTTCTCCTCTGCCTGCTCTTTGTGTGGCAACACCAGCTCGGTTTTCAGACATGTAATCTGTTTCTCTCTCGATCGACCAACCAAATATTTTTGTCTTATAAAAAGTAAGAATGATTCTTGCTATACCCGCCCATGGCATACTAAAGTTTTCTGCCACAGTCTTTATCACGTTTGCAATTACATATGTAACCGTATACATACACGTGTATGGTTATTATTTTGTTAATGTCTCTCCCCACTCCTAGACTGCAGGAAAACCCAGTCTATCTTGTACATCAATGTGCCCTCTGTGCCTAGTTCCAGATCTTTCCAGAAACAAAACAGGAAGCCTAGCACAGTTACCAAGCACATCCTCGGGCTGTCTGGCCCCTGGACTGGACTGAAACCTCCAGGGGCTCCTTGGGTCACTGGAATTCCATCCTTTCCTTCTCTTCTCCGTGTACCATTCCCTACCCTGAGAAAGAACAAAAAGCCTCAAGTACCTTCTCAATTAGCCTCTAGAAGAGCTTCCTGTGGATGGAAGAATCTCAGACTCTAGTCAAGGACGGGCTGGTTAGGAGGAGAATGGCAGGAAGAACAGGAGAGGGGAGAGAATGAACGTGGGTGTGGCCAGGGCCCACGTCTGCTACCAAGTAAGGTTTGTATCTCCCTATATTCTGGGGGCATTCAGGAAACGTTTCGAAAGGTGACTTATTAACCTGACTACTTTTCATTCTGTTTCTGCAACCTAGGAAAGACGGAGAGAGTTGGGGGTGTAAAGCAGATGCCTGGGGAGGAGAAAGGACTGGGCATCAGATTTCAAGATGACTGAAGACAGGACAACAGAAAATCGCTTTAATTCATGGGAATCAGACTGAATAAAAACTTCCCAACCTTGAGGATTCCAAGACACTGAGGAGAGCAGCAACAGTTAAGAAAGGGGGAGGCTGGCCGCCGCCGCCGCTGCAACCAAGATGGCCGGGAAACTCGCCACCTTCCTCAAGGATGCCTGGGCCTAGGAGCTGGTGCTGGTCACGTCCTTCACCACCGGGGGCCTCGCTCTAATTCTGCCCACCCTCAGCCCCCTCACCAAATACGCCACCATGATCAACCAGGCCACGCCCTACAACTATCCAGTGCCCCTCCGAGATGATGGGAACATGCCCGACGTGACCAGCCGCCCCCGGGACCCCCAGGGCCCAAGCTTGGAGTGGCTGAAGAACTTGTGAGCACCCCCGGTGACATGGAGGAGGCCCCTCCCGAGCCAATAAAATGTGAACAGCGAAAAAAAAAAAAAGAAAGGGGGAGCCTGACAGGGCGCCTGGGTGGCTCAGTCAGTTAAGCGCCCGACTCCTGATTTTGGCTCAGGTCACGGTATCATGGGTTGTGGGATGGAGCCCCGAGTGGGACTCCGTGTTCAGCAGGGGGTCTGCTTGAAGATTCTCTCCCTCTGCTGCCCCCACTCTCTCTGAAATAAATACATAAACCTCAAAAACATAAAAAGGAAAGAAGGAAAGGGGGAGCCTGAGCTTGCAAAAGCACGTCTGAGGTGGATGCACCAGAGCTGATTCCACAGTCTCGTGCAGTACCGAGCCCGACGAGTCACCCTGCCCACAGCACCCAGAACCTGGTTCTCCAAACAGCCGCCTCCCAGTGCTGGGTGACCGACGCAGGAAGGGGTGTCATCCATCACTTCGTCCAGCACACCTCTGTCCGGAGCCAGCAAGATTGGTCAGGCCGGCTCTCAGAAGGCTTCTGGAGACGCTCTCTGGCCCCAGGCCTGTTTTGTGTTTCTGGGTAGAGAGGTTACCTCCACATCCCTCACTTAGAGACCCAGGCCCGAGTACGAGCTTGTGAAGAGCGGCTGCACTCTTCCTGCCATCTTGTCCCAAAATGACAGGGGAGGACACTACGTATCCAAGCTGCGTGAGCTGCCCCGTCTGAGGCACGCAGTCCCAAGTCGAAGGGACGGAGGCCAGGCTTGACATTAGGGTTCCACATGGCGTGGTGTCCGCGGGGCTCTTGGGGCCAGCCGGCAACCTTGCTGACCTGCTGTGTCACTGTCGGAAGCCCACTTTCCCACACACCGTCCCCTCCACGTATCACTAAGGGCCCCGGCAATCCGTTCTGTCCGCCAGCAGAGAGCGTGCGGGGCGAACGGCTGAACAGCTGGTTCTAGCAAACTCCTCGGCAACCGCCCTTCCATCGTTCTGCCGAAGCAGCCCTGCTCCCCGCTGCCCTCCCCCTGGCTCCCTGTCCACAGCTGGGCAGCGGGCACATCAGAACCCACTGGCCGGACGGTGCTCGGCGGCCCGGAAACGCAGGCCCAGAGCTGCCGGTTCTCCCAGCGGGGCTGGCCCCGTGGCCTCGCGCGGACGGGAGAGGGGGCAAGAGGCTTCTCCAAAAAACAGACACAACAACACGAAGTCATTTGGAAAGGGACATCTCTGTCTGCACGACGACCCGGCAACAGGACCCTCCTGACTGGGCGCCATGACATTACTTCGACACGGTGACACGGAGCAGGGCTCCACAGTTTCAAGGACAGCACAGCCTAAAACTTCCAGCTGATCGGACAGGAAAAAGAAGGTGTTTGATTTATGAAGTGGGTCAGCCGAAAGGAGCGATGCCAAAGGAAAGAGGTCAGCCTGGGGTCTGCTCCCTCCTTGTCCTGTCCGGCTGACTGAGACTTATCCTTTGTGGGAAGCCAAGAGCCACAGGTCAGAAGATTCTTCTGGAACGTCACCACGCTTGGACACAGAGAAGGTCTGAAACAAGAGGCCCATGTTTTCTCTAGGATGGTCCTAAGTTTACTTCAAGGGCATCACACGCAGACGGAGGCTTCCAGAACTCTGTTCACCACCAGACAAGGTCTCATCCCAAAACCAACTCCGAAGAGGTATCCTTGTGTGTCCACAGAAGAGGGGCAAGAGGACGCCTAGCAAGCATGACATTTACTGGATGCTCTCTCTGAGCAAGCTTTGTGCTGAGAGCTCTCACTTGTCACAAGACACGTTTATTCAACAACCACTGAGCCTCTGCCACGTGCAGAACCCCGATACAGACTGGCACGCAAAAATGAGCCGGACGGTCAAAATCCTGGCTTCCACTGGCCTCACGTTCTCGTCGAGGTTGATAAGAACAAATACATCTGTCCGCCGGTGATAAATACGATGAAGTAAAAGAAAGCAGACTAAGGGAATGCTATATAAAACTCCCATAGAAATAAAGTGGGGGAAGCGGTGCTATTTCGGATGCAGCGGCGCTGGAAGGCATCTCTGACTGCCATCTGATGACAGGAGCGGCAAAACGTCCCCATGTGCCAGCCACCGGACCGAAGACTCCCCGGGCGGGACTCGCTGAGTCTGCAGCCCCTCTGAGATCCCCCCACACAGAGCCAGGACGGAGGACTCTCTGCAGAATCCGACACAGTTACACAGTGAGTGACAAAGCCGGGACTTGAACTCAGAAGTCCGCAGCCCCACGCTACTGGGCTGGGGGAGAAATGGAGCCTCAGAGGTCAAGTGCGCCCGTGCTCACAAAGCGGCAGGCCCACTGGCCTTTCCACACGGAGCTAGGAGCTCAGTGCCATTCAATCTGGCCCCGTCAGACTATTACTCTCATCACCAGCTGAAAACCAAACCTTCTCCTGAAACAAGAGGAGAAAGAACGTGGGCTCTGCAAGGCCAGCTACTAAGTGAACATGTTCGCCTCTCATCCCCCCGCCCCCAGGCCCCCAACACAAGATGCTGTAGGAGAGGGAAACAGGCTCTGCTAATTCTCCAGGCTGCCGGTTCCCACTGGAGAACAGACAGGGACAGAACAGGAGATGAGTGAGCCGCCGCTCCACAGGGCCACAGCCGCTCTGGAGGTGGAGCAGAGGGGACAGGCACTGAGAAAAGGTCAGCAGCAAGGAGAAAGGAGGCCCTCCCTAGCCCGGTTTCAAAGAAAGCACAGCCCTCCCTCCTGCCCTGCGGTAATGGGGTGGCAGGGTGAGCGGAAGGGGAGTGCTTCCTTGAGAAGCAGGAGGCAGGAAAGACAGATGCCCCGGGAGCAGGTCTGAGGCCCCTCCAGACCTCTCCAGACGGGAGGGAGAGGAGAATGAGGCAGGAGGCTAACACGGCTTCTAGCAGAGAAGTCCAGAAAGGAAATACCACAGCCAAGGTCAGAGGCTGTTTGCAGAATTGCTGGAAATCCCAGGTTGGGAAGTCCGGGCGAGAGGGGAGGATTCAAGGAAAGGAGAGGCCAGAGCAGAGTTCCACAGGGTTTCAACCAAAGGTCACGGTTTGGACCCTCCCGTTTTTTTATTGTATGTCAGCCACCAGAGCCACAGGGACCTGTGACCAGGGTTAATCAACAACCAAGGTGGGAAGGGAAGATGGGGGTTCATCCTAGAGCAGAGCACAGTAAGGGGAGCCTGGAATTCCATCGTATTATACCCCACCAGACCTCTGCCTGCCAGCGCGCGCCCCGCGCACACACACACACAGAATGAAATTCAACACTGAGTCTCCCTCCCCAGCAACCTATCACCTTATCTCCGGCAAGCCAGGTCTCCCAGCCCAACATTGCACCAAACAAATTATGACCTGAATGGCAAGAAAAACTGTGTCACCTAGAGAAACCCAATTAACGACATGACTCTGCTCTCCTCCATTCCCCCCTCCAGGCGTATCCGGGGCACCTATGTGGCTGACCGCCTTTTCCCACGACTGGCCGAGTTCCCTGGCTAGCTCCAAAGCCAGACCGTTGACACAGGGGCCTCGGGAGAAGCCGATCCAGAGCCAACCCAGCGCGGGGAAATGCTACTGCCCCCCACACCCCGGCCTGTGGAGGAAGCGCGAGGGACACAGCATAAGCACACCACCTGGGAGGACAGTCCGTGGAGCGTTCACCTTGAAATCACTAAGTTGCTCCTCAAGCCGGCGCTCCTTGCTGAACACAAATGCTCCTGAGAGCTCCCAAATGGGGGCGTGCAGGTGCCCCAGAAGGGACAATCAATAGGTATTCCGAAGAAATTCCTGCTGTGGTTGCCTCCTCTGATCCCCTCTCCTAATGAGCCCCTCCCCCGAGAGATCTCCATCACCTGGGGGGGCTCCCCCCCATCCCCCGCTGCTTTTGCAGCCTCCCCACCGACCACATGTTCTGGGTGAGTCCATACACATAAACATCCC
>NW_025410326.1:0-8077 GCF_002201575.2 Neomonachus schauinslandi
AAAATCCACACATAGCCAGTTATTGATCCTATCCATGGAATGCACTTTATACACTTACCCACAAAAGAATCCTCAAGGGCCTCCAGAGAGGTGCTCTCTGAAGCCAGGGGATAGATGGTCCTCCCCATGAGGATCCTGAGGAGAAGAGCATGAACTCCAAGCAAAGGGGCACACAGGAAAAAGCTGGCAAAGGAAGCTGAAGCAGAAATCAGCAAAGAAGGGAACTGGAAGTAAGTTACGCAGAAGTGGAGAGAGGAGTGTCCCCAAGAGACCAGAGTTACCTTCAGCCCTTAGACAGGCTGAGTGAGGCTAATTCCAGCTGGATTGCATTTGGGTTCCTGTCACTCCCAGACAAACTCAATTCTGTTTTATATATATACTTTCAGACTCATTTTTTTTTTTAAATTGAAGCATAGTTGACACGAAATATCATGTTAGCTTCAGGTGGACATCATAGTGATTGGGCAAGTTTTTGCCTTATGCTACACTCACCACAAGTGTAGTTACGTCCATCACCAGAGATACAATTAAAATATCATTGACCATATTCCCTATGCTGTGCCTTTCATCCCCGTGACATGTTCATCCCATAACAGGAACACCTCTCTGCTCTTCACTCTTCTCTCCCCTAAGTTCCAGATCCTATGTATCTGCTCTGGGAGGAGACAGCTCCATCTGAGCTCATTCTTTCAACAAGTACTCAGTGGAAGCTTGCTGTGTGCCAGGTGGGAACAAATACAGAAGGTTCAGGAACACATTGCATTTTTTTTTTTTTTTAGTTTCAGAGGGTAAATTTAGGGAGGCATCAGTTGCATAGAACACCCACTGCTCATTCCATCAAATACCATCCTTAATGCCCATCAACCAATCAACCCATGTCCCAGCCACCTCCCCTCCAGCAACCCTCAGTTTGATCCCTACAATTAAGAGTCTCTTATGTTTTGCATCCCTCTCTGTTTTCATCTTATTTTATTTGCTCTTCCCTTCCTCTATTGTCATCACTTGTTTCTTAAATTGCACATATGAGAGAAATCATATGATATTTGTCTTTGATTTATTTCACTTAGCATAATACCCTCTAGTTCTATCCACATTTTTGCTAAGGGCAAGATGCCATTCTTTTTGGTGGCTGAGTAATATTTGATTGTATGTATATACCTCATTTTCTTTATCCAGACTTTCAAAAGTTCTGATTTTGCAAACTAATGCTTATACTGCTTTGCAGTAGCCTCCTCAAGCAAGCCCCCTCTCCTCCCCTGTATCCTCAGCTATGTCACACCAGATTCATGTCTCCACACCTCCTACCTTCTAAATGGTGGTCACTTACCTACTTGTAGACTTGTATCATTTGTTTTCTCAGATCTCTGATTCATTTCTTGGGTGTTCTGAATGATTTGATAAGTATGTAGTTGGATTTGAGGGAGGATTTCCCCCATAACTTTCTGATTGGACGCAGGACACGAGGACTGTGAACCTGGTGATAGGCTGCATTTTGTTGTCGCCCTTCTAGGAGAGCTGAATGCTGTTTGACAAGCAGGTAATGAATTGTGATACACCTTCATCCTTTCGAGGTTTAGGTGTATTGTGAGAGGATGTACCAAACATAACACCTACCATTCTCTAAACTTCTATTTCAGCTTTTTGGGTGACTTGACAGTAGGATTTCCCTAGTGCCATGTTGTCCCCCTTACCCCACAACAGTGATGTGTCATGGGGTCTAATGTCCCATGTCTTCACTAACATCGGTGTCAGCGTGTTAGGGAAAGGTGACTCTGTGTGACACATTTAGCCTTCTACCCTTGAGTCTTTCAGCCTCACCATGACCTTCACTATGAATTCATCCCAAATACGAATTTTTCATCTTGAAGGAAAGCTTATCTATTTTCCTTTAAAACAAGGTTTCTAGGCAATGATGTCAGGAAGGTCACTGAGATAGCCGTCAGTCATTCGCCAGCCAAACTGCATGGTGATTGGCCACCCGAAGGAAGCCAACGTGACAGCACCCTGGTGATTGGCCAGGGCATGGTGGTGACATCACAAGAAGGAATTCTCATGCCCCAGAGCTGTTTTAAAAGCTTGGCAACAGGGGCGCCTGGGTGGCTCAGTCATTAAGCGTCTGCCTTCAGCTCAGGTCATGATCCCAGCGTCCTGGGGTCGAGCCCCACATCGGGCTCTCTGCTCTGCGGGAAGCCTGCTTCTCCCTCTCCCATTCCCCCTGCTTATGTTCTCTCTCTCGCTGTGTCTCTCCCTGTCAAATAAATAAATAAAATCTTTAAAAAAATAAAATAAAATAAAATAAATAAAAGCTTGGCAAAAGCCAAGGCTGCATAGAGGAGAGAGATGGTGCTTCAGCTACAGCTCTTCCTGCTATTCCTAGCATTCTCTGACCTTTTCTCTGCCCTGCCCATGGCAAGCCCTCTGCCCACTCCTTCTGCCCTGGGCCTCTCACCAACACTCTGCAGTCCACCTTCATGTTTGCACCTACCTTTGCACCCCTGTGTGGTCCTGAGGTCTTCAAACCTTCATCCGGCGACTCCTGGACCTTTTTCCCACTATGAGGATGGCCCAGCTGCTCAGGAACACATCTCTTTTGGCACATGGGAGTGGGACACTGGAAATCAGATCACCATGGATTCTCAGCCAGCTGGTTCCCACACCTCTGGATTCACAACAGGGCTCAGCACAGGAAAGCTGAGTCCACATCCTGAGGGAGCACTGGGCACATTACTACTCTGGAGCCCTCCAAACCAGCTCAGCACAGGGACCATGAATGAATTGAATGTCCATCCGTCCCTGATGTCGACAATGTTTAGAACGCCTACAGACACCAGGGAGAGCGGGACTTTTACAAAACAAGTAAGTACTGGGAGAAGGAATCACCACATCATTGGACACAGTGCAAGTCCTTGGACCACAAATCCTGAGGCCACGAGCTGGCTGAACCAGCTCAGCAGTGGACAAAGTAACCCCCCAGACACCTGGCTGACCAGGAGCCCACAGACCACAAACCCTCCAACAAAGTATAACAAGCAGAAAGTCAATCCCCATAGGAGAGCACCAACCAGGAACCCAAAGACTGGGAGTCTTCTGAACCAATTTGATACGACTGGGCAGATGAGTCACACAGACACTGGGTGCACAAGGAGTCCTACCACAAAGAGGCCACTCCAGCGTAGCACAAGGCAAGTAAGTCCAGAGAATACCAGGCTTGCCAAGGGTCAAGAAACCACGAGTCCTGCATCCCAGCTCAGTATTGGGAAAAGGATTCACCTGAATAACACCATCACCATATGCCCTTGGAACTGGAGTCCAAAAACTCAGCTCTCTACTAGGACAGGCAGGCACCTGGAGAGTGGGCTTATCACGTGCCCTTGGATCTGGAAACCACACCTCACCTCTATCCTGGGCCTAGCAGGCACCTGAACAGCAGGCTCCCCATGTGCCCTTGGACCTGGAGACCAAGAAAGGAGCCCTGGGCTAGGCCAAGCAGACAACTTGACAGTAGGATCACCATGTGCCCATGGACCAGAAGACCAACAACTCAGCTCTCTGCTAGGCCAAACAGGTACCTGAGGAGCCAACTTATCATGTGTCCATGGACCTGGAGACCAACAACTCAGCACTTTACTAGGCCAAGCAGGCACCTGGACATCAGGCTTACCATGTGCACTTGGGACTGGAGACCAATGCAGCTCTTCATGAAGCCAAGTAGGTACCTGGACAGCAGGTTTACCAGGTGCACTTGGGACTGGAGAACAACAACCCAACTCTCTATTAGGCCAAGCGTGAACCTGGACAGCAGGCTTGCCATGTGCCCTTGGACCTGGAGCCCAAAAAAGGAACCCTGGGATAGGCCAAGCAGACACTTTGACAGTGGGATCACCATGTACCCTTGGACCTGGAGACCAAAAACAAAGCTCTGTACTAGGCCAGGAGGGTACCTAGACAGCAGGCTCAACATGTGTCCTTTGATGTCAATAACAACAACTCAGCTTTACACTTGGCCAAGCAGGCAGCTGGAGAATGGGCTCATCACGCGCCCTTGGACCTGGCAACCAACAACTCAGCTCTACCCTGGGCCAAGCAGAAACATTGGCAGCGGGCTCACCATGTGCCCTTGGACCTGGAGACCAAGAAATCAGCCCTCTATTAGGCCAAGCAGGCACCTGGACAGTAGGCTCACCATGTGCTCTTGGACCTGGAGACCAAAAATGCAGCTCTGCACTAGGCCAAGCAGGAACGTGGACAGCAGGGGCACCGGGTGCCTTTGGGCCTGGAGATCAACAACACAGCTCTCCATTAGGCCAAACAGGAACCTGGACAACAGGGTTAACATGTGCCCTTGGACCTGGCAACCAATAACGGAGCCCTGGGCTAGGCCAAGCAGATACCTTGACAGCGGGCTCACCATGTGCCCTTGGACCTGGAGACCAACAATGCAGCTCGACACCAAGCCAAGTAGGCACCTGGACAGCAGTCACACCATGTGCCCTTGGACCTCAAGACCAACAACTCGGCTCTTTGCTTGGCCAAGCAGGCAACTGGACAGTAGGCTCACCACGTGCCCTTGGACCTGGAAAGCAACTGCCAAGCTATCTGATAGGCCAAGCTGGTGCCTGGTAAGCAGGCTCACCTTGTGCCCTTGGATATCAAGACCAACAACTCAGCTCTGTGCTAGGCCAAGCAGGCCCCTTGAGAGTGGGCTCACCCTGTACCCTTGGACCTGGACACCAACAATGCAGCTCTGTGCTAGGCCAAGCCGGCAACTAAACACTGAGTTCACCATGCGACCTTGGATTTGGATTCTTCCTTTCCCCCAGAGCATAGAGCACCCAAACAACGGGCTTGCCACATGGTCTCTCATTATGAGACCTCCAAACCTGCTCAGCCTTGCACCGATGTGTCCACTGGATCCATGGAAACCTGGGAGTCTTCAAACTGTGATTCCTCCATTCCAACCTATCACTGAGCTACAGAGCCACAGGGACAGCAGCCTAACCCAAAGTCCTCTGAATGGGTGCCTTTCAACTCTGCAGACAAGGGGACATTGGAGTCCCTTCTCATCCTGGATTTACTTCAGCTTGATGTCCATGTGGCCTGCTATCTGTGCATTATTCATTTTGGGGGGAGTTCTCCTCCTCAGAAGAAAATGGCACCATGCCATGGCAGATGAAACAGTCCAGTGGTTTGAAGACTTTGTATTAAACCTCAGGGCAGGAAAGGAGAAGGGGGGGATGGGAGGGCATTGTAGAGGAGACCCAGGCCTGGAGAACTATGGAGACATTGTCTGAGATCCTCCAGTTGAAGGAGAGGTGCTCCATCCTCAAGGGAGAGGTGGAGGTCTTAAACAAGAGGCCAAGCAGTGCAGTGAGAGGCAGGCACAGCTCCATGAGGTGGAGAGGTTCTTCATTCAAATGAAAGTCTTCCTGGAAGTTTCTGCCTTACAAAGGGTGACGCCTGTGCACCCACCCAGGATAGCATAGAAGGAGAGTTCGGAAAAGTGTGGTCATCTCCAGGATTGGGGGTTGGTACAAATGTGAATATTAGTTTAATTAATAATAAAAATAGTTATTTTTTAAAAAACAATTGAAAAAATGATCATTTCTGAATGAGTAATTTATGAGAACCATCCTTGGGGGATTGTAATGTGCAGCCTGCCTTGCAGGCACTACTGTCCCTTTTGAGTCATCACATTCTCCTGATGCTGGGCAGGGTTCTCCATGGCTCTGAGAAAGTGTTGGTGAATCATGCCCAGCTGATACAGCATAACCTGCCTGCCCCGTCAAACATTCAGACATACTTATTTCTGGATCTCAAGCACAGCTGTTGAGGTCAGCACCGTTCTGTTTGGAAGAAAAGGAGAAGCAGTATGTCTATATCCAGGTATTTCTGCATAAAGCATTTCTGGCTGAGACCTCCCAGCACATTGTTGCTAAACTTGAGGTTGGACACTGATGTTATGGCTTCAAACTGTGGCCATGACAGCAGGTGTTTCTCCGCAACAGATTCCTGTGTGATACAGGCCCTTGAAGAGCAAATGTGACAAGGCCAGGGAACCAGGGTGAGGGAGTCCAGAGGCATGGGACCATTCCCTGTCTCTTGGTGAGAAGGTGTGGGGTCTGGACGGTAGGCACAGTGGTGTGAGGGGCCAGGAGGGTGGGCTCTGTTCTGTTCAAAGAAACACCGCAGGAATTGGGGGAGACATGCAGGATTCACATTGGGTGCTTTAGGTGCCTGGCTCTTTGCACAGAGTAAGGCACAGTGCGAGAGAGGTGGGAATAGGTGCACCTTGGAGACTGTAGGGTCTGCTTGGGTATGAAGGAAAGGGACCGCTTCCAAGAGGGAGAGCCGAGATTCTATGATAAATTGGACACTGGGGGTCAGAAGGGAGTAGGAAGGTGAGATTCTAGGATGGCCCATCCTGAGAAATGTTGTTCCTTCTTAGCTCCAGGGATGTGGGCTGGAAGCTCAGGTGAGTTGCAAATCCCTGTGAGCTGGGGCCCACCTGTGGCTCCTGCTGAGGTTGCATGGGAAGAGCCTAGAGCTGTGGCCCCTGGGCTGAGCTCAGTCAAGGCAGTGTGCTCATAGCAGCTGGGCATAAATGGATGGAGCCATGAAGAAGCTCCTTCTGGGGTTGAGAAGTGAACATCAGGGGGCCTTAGGAAGTGGGAGGCTTGACTTCTAAGATGGATGGTGTCTGAACTAATTTGACAGTGCTGCTTTCAGGAGCCAGTGTGGAGGCTGGTGGAGTCCAGGTCACTTCGATGTAAGGGGGATATGGGTCGCTTATGTGATCCCAGCACTTGGAACTTCCTGTGCTTAGCTGCTCACACCCTGCTCAATATACCCTGGTTTCCACAAACATCAGGCTCCTGGGTGGCTGGTACCCCAGAGTTGCTCACCTCTTGAATCCCCTATCGTTCATCACTAAAATGGGGGCAACTTGGTTGGGGTGGTGGTTTTTTAGCAGGAGGCCAGAGAAGGTGGGCTTGGGGAGGTGATCCTCAAGGACAGGGGATAGATGCAGCCAAGGGGAGGGAGGGAAGAAGGGGAGGAGACTCTGAGCCAGGTCCTTGTGCCGGCCTTTCGTCTCCCAAGGCAAAACATCTGCTCTGGGTGGACAACATTCTGCGTGCTGTCTCTGTCCCACACCTGGCCTTTTCGGCCCCTGAGGGTCACAGGGCATCACAGCCCAGCACCTGCCCAGTAACAGACCAGCCCCAGACCCCTCCTGCTTCTTTCACTGCTGCCTGACACCCACATCTTAGGGTTCTGGGGCTGTTAGGGATACTTGGAGATCCAGAGAGCCAGGGTGGGACTGCTAGTCTTAGGGACTATTCTGAGGTATGCTGACAGGTGGGGCACCTGCTACAGAGTTAGGGAGGTAGAGGGGTCGACTTATAGATTCACAGAAAGCTGCCGGTAGTTCAGAAACTTCCCTTCACAGAGGCACTCTTCACCCCTTTGTTTGTTTCTAGTCTTTCGTCTATTACAAATAAACCTGCTGTGAACTATTGTGCACAGTGAGTCATGGGATCTTAAATTTTCATTTCTGGGATGAAGGTCCAGGAGAGTGCTTGCTAGGTTATAGGGTTTATGTTTCACTTCTATAGAACCTATCAAACTGTCCTACCAGCGTTGCTGTTCCATTTACATTCCCACCAGAAATGTAGTACTGTATTTTTTTTTAAAGATTTTATTTATTTATTTGAGACAGAGAGAATGAGAGACAGAGAGCATGAGAGGGAGGAGGGTCAGAGGGAGGAGCAGACTCCCTGCGGAGCAGGGAGCCCGATGCGGGACTCGATCCCGGGACTCCAGGATCATGACCTGAACCAAAGGCAGTCGCTTAACCAACTGAGCCACCCAGGCACCCTGTAGTACTGTATTTTATATTAACCAGCTGTCCTAACAGGTGGGTAGTCATGATAACTCTCAGGTTTTCATTTGCATCTCCCTCATGGCTAGTGAGTTTGTACATTTTTTCTTGTGCTAATTTACCATCTGCATGTTCTCTTTGATGTAATATCTGATGGGCTGTACCTTCATTCAGCATCTCTTGACAGCTCATCCTCCC
>NW_025410327.1:0-8076 GCF_002201575.2 Neomonachus schauinslandi
TGGTTTCCAGATCCAAGGGCACGTGATAAGCCCACTCTCCAGGTGCCTGCCTGTCCTAGTAGAGAGCTGAGTTTTTGGACTCCAGTTCCAAGGGCATATGGTGATGGTGTTATTCAGGTGAATCCTTTTCCCAATACTGAGCTGGGATGCAGGACTCGTGGTTTCTTGACCCTTGGCAAGCCTGGTATTCTCTGGACTTACTTGCCTTGTGCTACACTGGAGTGGCCTGTTTGTGGTAGGACTCCTTGTGCACCCAGTGTCTGTGTGACTCATCTGCCCAGTAGTATCAAATTGGTTCAGAAGACTCCCAGTCTTTGGGTTCCTGGTTGGTGCTCTCCTATGGGGATTGACTTTCTGCTTGTTATACTTTGTTGGAGGGTTTGTGGTCTGTGGGCTCCTGGTCAGCCAGGTGTCTGGGGGGTTACTTTGTCCACTGCTGAGCTGGTTCAGCCAGCTCATGGTCTCAGGACTTGTGGTCCAAGGACTTGCACTGTGTCCAATGATGTGGTGATTCCTTCTCCCAGTACTTACTTGTTTTGTAAAAGTCCCGCCCTCCCTGGTGTCTGTAGGCGTTCTAAACATTGTCGACATCAGGGACGGATGGACATTCAATTCATTCATGGTCCCTGTGCTGAGCTGGTTTGGAGGGCTCCAGAGTAGTAATGTGCCCAGTGCTCCCTCAGGATGTGGA
The DNA here is from genome assembly GCF_002201575.2 of Neomonachus schauinslandi. Classification (NCBI taxonomy): domain Eukaryota; kingdom Metazoa; phylum Chordata; class Mammalia; order Carnivora; family Phocidae; genus Neomonachus; species Neomonachus schauinslandi. Next base: position 692 of record NW_025410327.1, read on the forward strand.
CTCAGCTTTCCTGTGCTGAGCCCTGTTGTGAACCCAGAGGTGTGGGAACCAGCTGGCTGAGAATCCATGGTGATCTGATTTCCAGTGTCCCACTCCCATGTGCCAAATGAGATGTGTTCCTGAGCAGCTGGGCCATCCTCATAGTGGGAAAAAGGTCCAGGAGTCGCCGGATGAAGGTTTGAGGACCTCAGGACCACACAGGGGTGCAAAGGTAGGTGCAAACATGAAGGTGGACTGCAGAGTGTTGGTGAGAGGCCCAGGGCAGAAGGAGTGGGCAGAGGGCTTGCCATGGGCAGGGCAGAGAAAAGGTCAGAGAATGCTAGGAATAGCAGGAAGAGCTGTAGCTGAAGCACCATCTCTCTCCTCTATGCAGCCTTGGCTGTTGCCAAGCTTTTAAAACAGCTCTGGGGCATGAGAATTCCTTCTTGTGATGTCACCACCATGCCCTGGCCAATCACCAGGGCGCTGTCACGTTGGCTTCCTTCGGGTGGCCAATCACCATGCAGTTTGGCTGGCCAATGACTGATGGCTATCCTAGTGACCTTCCTGACATCATTGCCTAGAAACCTTGTTTTAAAGGAAAATAGATAAGCTTTCCTTCAAGATGAAAAATTCGTATTTGGGATGAATTCATAGTGAAGGTCATGGTGAGGCTGAAAGTCTCAAGGGTAGAAGGCTAAATGTGTCACACACAGTCACTTTTCCCTAAAACGCTGACACCGATGTTAGTGAAGACATGGGACATTAGACCCCATGACACATCACTGTTGTGGGGTAAGGGGGACAACGTGGCACTAGGGAAATCCTACTGTCAAGTCACCCAAAAAGCTGAAATAGAAGTTTAGAGAATGGTAGGCGTTATGTTTGGTACATCTTCTCACAATACACCTAAACCTCGAAAGGATGAAGGTGTATCACAATTCATTACCTGCTTGTCAAACAGCATTCAGCTCTCCTAGAAGGGCGACAACAAAATGCAGCCTATCATCAGGTTCACAGTCCTCGTGTCCTGCATCCAATCAGAAAGTTATGGGGGGAACTCCTCCCTCAAATCCAACTACATACTTATCAAATCATTCAGAACACCCAAGAAATGAATCAGAGATCTGAGAAAACAAATGCTACAAGTCTACAAGTAGATAAGTGACCACCATTTAGAAGGTAGGAGGTGCGGAGACATGAATCTGGTGTGACATAGCTGAGGATACAGGGGAGGAGAGGGGGCTTGCTTGAGGAGGCTACTGCAAAGTAGTATAAGCATTAGTTTGCAAAATCAGAACTTTTGAAAGTCTGGATAAAGAAAATGAGGTATATACATACAATCAAATATTACTCAGCCACCAAAAAGAATGGCATCTTGCCCTTAGCAAAAATATGGATAGAACTAGAGGGTATTATGCTAAGTGAAATAAATCAGTCAAAGACAAATATCATTTGATTTCTCTCATATGTGCAATTTAAGAAACAAATGATGACAATAGAGGAAGGGAAGAGCAAATAAAATAAGATGAAAACAGAGAGGGATGCAAAACATAAGAGACTCTTAATTGTAGGGACCAAACTGAGGGTTGCTGGAGGGGAGGTGGCTGGGACATGGGTTGATTGGTTGATGGGCATTAAGGATGGTATTTGATGGAATGAGCACTGGGTGTTCTATGCAACTGATGCATCCCTAAATTTACCCCTTAAAAAAAAAAAAAAAAAAAAAAAAAAAAAATGCAATGTGTTCCTGAACCTTCTGTATTTGTTCCCACCTGGCACACAGCAAGCTTCCACTGAGTACTTGTTGAAAGAATGAGTTCAGATGGAGCTGTCTCTTCCCAGAGCAGATACATAGGGTCTGGAACTTAGGGGAGAGAAGAGGGAAGAGCAGAGAGGTGTTCCTGTTATGGGATGAACATGTCACGGGGATGAAAGGCACAGCATAGGGAATATGGTCAATGATATTTTAATTGTATCTCTGGTGATGGAGGTAACTACACTTGTGGTGAGTGTAGCATAAGGCAAAAACTTGCCCAATCACTATGATGTCCACCTGAAGCTAACATGATATTTCGTGTCAACTATGCTTCAATTTAAAAAAAAAATGAGTCCAAAAGTATATATATAAAACAGAATTGAGTTTGTCTGGGAGTGACAGGAACCCAAATGCAATCCAGCTGGAATTAGCCTCACTCAGCCTAAGGGCTGAAGGTAACTCTGGTCTCTTGGGGACACTCCACTCTCCACTTCTGCATAACTTACTTCCAGTTCCCTTCTTTGCTGATTTCTGCTTCAGCTTCCTTTGCCAGCTTTTTCCTGTGTGCCCCTTTGCTTGGAGTTCATGCTCTTCTCCTCAAGATCCTCATGTGGAGGACCATCTATCCCCTGGCTTCAGAGAGCACCTCTCTGGAGGCCCTTGAGGATTCTTTTGTGGGTAAGTGTATAAAGTGCATTCCATGGATAGGATCAATAACTGGCTATGTGTGGGTTTTAGTTTTGATCCATGAGTGTACAGCATGGAAGAGCCTTGCCTCTGGAGCTATAGTCACTAAAGGCTGACCTGTTTCTTGAGGATAAAGCTCATTCCGTTTCAATCTTATGTGCCTCTAATTCATAAATATGTACCAGGGGTAACGTATCCTATCTCTGTGGTATATTTATGAATTCTGTAATTCCTAGCTTTCCTACAAAGTTTGTTTTGTGCTCTCCCACAGTGGTGCTGCTGGAACACGATTGGGCTGCTAAGGCAAAGAAGCCTTTCTAACTTGTAGTATCAGAGAGAGCAAGCTTTGAAGGGGTTGGCACGATGTGGTGATCTTTGTGTGACCTCACGAAGCACATGAAAACCCACGTTCTGAGTCTTGTGCATCTTCTTCCAAGTGGAATTTCTCCCGCATGTTGGCTTCCTGGGCCAAGTCCTGAGCCAGCTGCTGCCAAGGAGGAGGAGGACCAGGATCTGCAGGTCCTTCCAGGTGCTTCATTGGCATAGGGGAGTGGGGGTACCAGGGTGTGGCCTGCGACCCTGGGGTGTGAGGGCATAGTGCGGGACCTGGGGGTGCAGGCAGGGACTCCAGGCTAGGCAAGCAGGGAGGTGGTTGTTAGGCTGAAAGGTAGCCCTCATTCATTCACCTCTGGATGGATACCTGGGTTGTTTCCATACCTTGGCTATTGGGAGTCCTGCTACAAGAAACGTAGAGGTGCTTTAGCTTCACACCGAGGGCACCCAGGCTGTTGAGCTGAAGCTGAATTGGGTACGACTGACGTCACAGGGCTCTCTGTGCAGAGGGTGGCTGGAGTGGAGATGGATCAGGAGCTGAGGTTTTCTGGGGTGCTCTGCACAGGGGGTACCCTGGTAAAACAGCTGCAGCTGAGGTGGGTGTGGGCTGGAGTGTCCCAGTGCTCTCTGCAGGGAAGGCACTTTGGGATGGTAGCTATAGCAGAAGTGAATTCAGGATTGGGAGGCTTCTCTGTGCACAGGATCTCCTAGAAAGATGGCTGAAGCTCAGTGGGCGAAAGCTGGGGTGTCCCGGGGTCTTCAGCCCTACGAGAGTCTCGACAGCATTTGGGCTGGGTGGTCCTGGGCTTTCCACATAGGGGGCTCCTTGGCAGGGCTCCTGGAGCTGAAGCAGTAGTGACCCAGGAGGTCCCGTAACCCTCCTTGCAGGGGTAACCTAGGAAGCCGAGTCGTGTAGGCCTGGAGTGTTCTGAGGTGCCGAGCACCTGTGTCCCCTCTGTGTGAGGTCTCGCGCTGTGTTGAATGCTGACCAGGGTGTCCCAGTGTGTGCCAGCTGGGTTTGCCTTCCTGGCACAGCTGGGTCTAGAGTGGGCCGGGGACCCAGGGCTCAGCAAGGTAGTACCCTGGCTGGGGTGCTCAGACCCTGTTTCTGTCCATGTTCTCAAGGTGAGGTGGAATGTGACCATGGTGTTTGCCAGGACCTTTGCAGAGAAAGACATCCAGCACTACCACTCCCCATTTCGGGGAGCTATTGGGGTGGATCTTTTACATTCTAGTTGCTCATTAAAATGCAGCTTCATTTCTGTGCCGCAGGCAGACAAATCAGCTTACGGGCCCCAGAACTATCTCTCCCCACTGCAGTTGGCAGGCTGCTAGGCTGGGGTCCTCTGCTACGATGTCTCTGTTTCTCTCCTGTTGTGCAGAAGCTGTTCCAACTGCCCTCAGTTGTTCTTCGGGAGGATCTGCTCTATACATAGGTGGAGATTGGTGTATCTGGAGGAGGTGAGTTCAGTTCTCACCTTAGGTCAACTGAGTTAGGTCCCCAACTTGGACTCCTATCTTTGTAAACTTGCTCAAGTTATTTCACTTCTCAGTGGCTCCATTTCCTGACTGTAGAATAGAATTTTTTTTTCTTTCAGGATCCAATAGCCTTACTTGTCTAAGTTGCCTGGCACTCTGTAGGTAGTCATTAAATGTTTCTCCTTCCTCTCGTCCAACGGTGCTTTCCAAAACCAATGTCCCTTGAGTTGGCAGACAAAATGCACCTCCCACCCTCAATGTCTGAAATTTCTGAGCAGAGTTGGGAAGAACCACCCTGCTCCTGGGCTTCGCACCTCACAGGTCACTCTGGCAACTTGCTTGCCACTTGCTTGTTTTCTGTCCACCTACTCAGCTGAGAGGTGAAAGGGCCTGGCTCAAGCCTCCTCCATAAATCCTCCTCCTTGGGGGGAAGTTAACCTCAGAATCCATCAAGTTTCATGAATACCTTAGCAGCCAAGGGAAATACTGAGCCACTGGACAGTCTTCCCAGGGGTCTTAGATATCCATTGCTAATGGTTGGAATTTGCAGAAAATTTCTGTGCAGGGCCTAGGAGCATCTCAGTGGTTGAGTAGTGCAGTTTTAACAAAGCTATAACTGTGGATTATGAGCATCACATCCTGAGGAAAGTTTCTATCAATCATTTAGCAGGAGTCAAACATGAAATGGAAAGAGTGGAAGGTTATAATCGTTGCTGAGTGCCCTGAGTGCAAGCTTCAATCAGGCAATTGATATAGGACCTTTCTGTGAACCTGGTAATAATTCCAAACTGCCCATGCTCTTGTTTATCCCTATTTTGCAGATGAGAAAAGTGACATTGGTTGGACTTACCTTAACATGTCGGGGTGTTTCAGCTTGGTGCAGGAAAGGAGGCTATGTATCTTGGTGGGCCTGGGTTCAGCTCACAACCCCATCTCCTCCCAGCTGTGTGACATTTAGTACATTCCTGAACCTCAATGCCCACCTCATTAATGTGTTTGAAGATTGAAATGACATAGCAAACTTAAAACCTTTAGCAGGCTTTCTAGCACACAGTAAGCACTCAAGAAATACTGTCTGTTCTTAATTTTACTATTCTTGATGTTCCTGCCCCCAAATCCTGAGCTACATATGAGGGTGCTCGCATTCAAACCTAAATCCTTCTGGATCCAAAATGAAAAGAATTAGAGCTATAACCAGGTTTAGAAAAAACTGGTCATACTCTTTTCTTCAAACACCTTGGCTTCATTTACTAATGCCAGACGTTGTCCTGGGCACTGGAAACAGAATAAAGATCATTCTGGAAAGTAAAGTACACTGTATTATCTGTCCCCATGTTTTCACCTTCCCTTCCTGGTCACAGCCCTCCGGATGGACCAAATTTACTTTTCTCTCTGAATGGGCTTGACTGCTTGACTTGCTTTGGCCAATGGAATGTGAAACTGCTTGTTGCAAACAGAGACTTTAAGTGGCCCAAGTTTGGAGCCACGTTTTGCCACAAAGGCTGTGAGTCCTCGGGTTAGAGATGGTCTATGTAGAAAGACTTGTGTGTAGACACTCTGCTTCGCTTTTCCTTTCTATCGGATTGGCACCCCCCTCAGCAGCTGGCCTTGAGCTCTAGAGCAGTCAGTGTGTGTGAACAGTGTTGACCTGGATGGGCAGGTTGTGCTGTCAGCTCCCTAGGGTTCACAGACACTTTCTAGAGCCATGGAGACCCCTGCCCACCATCTGGAGAAGGCAGTGACTAGTGTGGGGCAGTGGTGACTATGATCCTGAGCTGTGCATCACAGACATCCTGAAAGTCTTCTTTTGCATTCCAACACAACTATTTATTTAAAGCTGACCGACATCCTGAAGCTCATGCAACCCCCACTCCAGGAGGTGACCCACACACCAGCCCATGTTCCCTTCCATGTCCTCAGCATAGGACTCCTCTGTGCTCAGGGTCTGAGTCTCCTCCCTTGCTCCCAGCTCCCTCCTCATGCTGGGCCATGCCCAGGCAGCCCTGGCCTTCTGGCAAGGTCTTTCAATCTTGTCCTTATTGTAAATGAAATTAAGAAGCAGATTTTTAAAAATATTTAAATTTTATTATTTTTGTTTGCAAAGATTTTATTTATTCATTTGAGGGAGAGACACAGAGACACAGAAAGAACAAGCTGGAGGGAGAGGCAGAGGGAGAAGAAGCAGCAGACTCCCCACCGAGTTGGGAGCTGCACATGGGGCTGATCACAGGACCTGGAGATCATGACATGAGCTGAGGGCAGACACTTAACCATCTGAGCCACCCAGTCTCCCCCAAAAAACAGAATTTTATTTTAACTGTTAATGTAATTCCACAGCCATTGTGAGGGAATTTGTTAGCTTAAACTCTTTCTTGGAGAGTTATTTATTACTGTTCTTGTTTGCGTTAAAATCCACCCAGTTCTCTCAAAGTTTATCGATGGCTTTGATTCCCACGGAGAGCTCTCCCAGCTGCTGGTCTTCCACTTGTCTTTAGCCTTGGCATCCTTGGCTCACTCAGGAGAAAATACCCCAAACGATAAAAGGCTGCTCAGGTGGTGTGTAACCAAGACATCGGGCTGAAGCCAGCCCAGGCCAGAGGCCTGCAGGCCATGGAAGCACCAGCACCTGGGCACAGTGACCCAATATGGGTACTGCACTCTGGATGGCGGCAAGCACCAGCTAGGTCTTGGCATCCAGCCCTGAATCACTGACATTAGGGAGTAAGACCCCAACAGAGGGAACGGCATTTCCCTTCACAGACACCCCACACCTGGACCCTCTACCGGAGTGGGGGATTTGCGCCTGGGTAGTAGCCTCAAATTTCCCACGTCTGGGTACAGTTGCCCTACTTTTCTGGTTTGGGTGGTTCTTTGTGCTCCGTGGCCTGATCTTCCAAGCGTCTTACAGAGTCACTGCCGGTGTTGGGGTGGGAGGGCCCATGCGGCCACTTCTTCCCTGTTTGGCAATGGGGGCACCGCTTGGGAGCCAAGTACGTGGTCACGGTGCATTGCCAGGAGGCAGGGGGAGGTTTCTGCGTCCCGTGCACGGTCTGCATCCTCCAGGCTCACATTCTCGGAAGGCAGTATGGGGTGCGGTGCTTGGGGCCTGGTGCACAAAGCTTGCAGCCAGCTCGTCTGGACCAGGCAG
>NW_025410328.1:0-8074 GCF_002201575.2 Neomonachus schauinslandi
CTTTAAAGGTTTGTTAGACAGGACCGGAACACTTCTCAGTCTAGGAACAATTATTTCCTGTTGCTGAAACAAGACTTTTTTTTTTTTTTTTAAGATTTTTATTTGAGAGAGAGAGAGAGCGCATAAGCAGGGGGGATGGACAGAGGGAGAAGCAGACTCCCCGCTGATCAGGGAGCCTGAGGCTGGAGTTGGTGGGACTTGATCCTGGGACTCTGGGATCATGATCTGAGCCTAAGTCAGACGCTTAATGGACTGAGCCTCCCAGGCGCCCCGCCTGAGACAAGACTTTTCTGAACATGCTACCTAGTGCTCTGTGAATCTTGAGTTTTTCCAGTCTGGCTGCTGGGAACAGGCACTATTCCTGGACCCCTGGTGAACACTGGGCATTGTTAAGTCTAATCCTTTCAAGTGGTTATTTCTCTAGCTTCCAGTAGATCCCCCCCACCCCCTCACTGATCAGTACACTGGGGAGTACTCAACGGGGAGCCTCTGCAGATCTCCAGAGTTCTCCCCGCCCCCCAGTGTTCTTTGCATAGCTGCCTTGGGTGCCCCCCCCAACCTTTCAGCTTCACTTGCTCACCTCAGGGAGCCTGTGACGTTCTGCCAAGGTTCCCCTTCTCTGAACTGTGGCCTAGAAACTCTCTGAAGGCCACAAGCAGAGCCATGATAGGACTCATCCCATTTGGTTTCCATCTATCAGCGGTCCTGCCCTTTGTGGCCTGGTGTCCAATGTCCTGAAAACTGTCGTTTCATATTTTTGCCCATCTTTGGTTGTTCAGGTGGGAAGGGCAATCCCTATTAGTCTATCTTGGCCAGAAGGACAAGTGAGCACATGCATTTAATAACATTCTTCTATAATTAAAAGAAAAATATCTGTTATATCTTTAAGTTGCTTCCCTTTATTTATTCCGTATTTTTCTTTCTTTTATTCATTCTTCCTAGAATGTTGTCTCTTATTAAGCTTTTCAGAGAACAGAATTCTGATTGTGTTCATCTTCTTCATAATTTTGTCTCTATTGACTTCTGCTGAAGTTTCTTTTTTTTTTTTTTTAAAGATTTTATTTATTTGACAGAGAGAGACACAGCGAGAGAGGGAACACAAGCAGGGGGAGTGGGAGAGGGAGAAGCAGGCTTCCCACAGAGCAGGGAGCCTGATGCGGGGCTCGATCCCAGGACCCTGGGATCATGACCTGAGCCGAAGGCAGATGCTTAACCAACTGAGCCAACAGGCGCCCCCTGCTGCAGTTTCTTGCTAGTCTTTTCTTTCTCCCAAGCCCTGTATTGGGGATTACTCCATTGATTGTTTTCACTTTCTGAGCTGCATATTTAGCTCTGATATGGTCGAAGCTTTACATTACTTTCTAGGACGACTATAGCTGCATCACGCGGTATTTCGTATATAGTGCTTTCATTGGTAGTAATCTTTAAATTGTCATTATTTTCCTCATGATTTTCTTTTTTTTAATTATTTTATTTTATTTTTAAGTAAGCTCTACATCCATCGTGGGGCTTGAACTCACGACCCTGAGATCAAGAGTCCCATGCTCTACCGACTGAGCCAGCCAGGCGCCCCTCTCATGATTTCCTTTTTTCTTTTTTTAAAGCTTTTATTTATTTAATCATTTAGAGAGCAGGTGAGTGGCGGAGGGGCAGAGGGAGAGAGAATCTCCAGCAGACTGCGCTGAGCATGGAGCCATGGAGCTGACGCAGGGCTTGATCCCACGACACTGAGATAATGACCTGAGGCAAAATCAGGAGTCAGATGCTCAACCGACTGAGCCAACCAGGTGCCCCTATGATTTCCTTTTTAATAGGAGGACCATCTTCTAGAGTTTTGTCTGTTTCAGAACTACGGGATTTTTTGTAGAAGTTGATTTTAGTATTATAGATGTGTGGCTCAAGAACAGAAGGTATAATGTTGATTCCTTGAGTTTACTGGTCTTCCTTTGTGGCCTTCTTCCTGAATGTTTCTTAAGTGCTCAATAAGAATGAATGTTCTTGGCTGGTAGTTGTAAAATTCATCATATTGCGATTAGATCAAGATTATCAGCGGTGAGGCGCTTGGGTGGCTCAGTCAGTTTGAGCGTCTGCCTTCGGCTCAGGTCATGGTCCCGGGGTCCTGGGATTGAACCCTGCGTTGGGCTCCCTGCTTAGTGGGGAGTCTGCTTCTCCCTTTGCCTCTCTCTCTCTGTCTCTCATGAATGAATAAATAAAATCTTTAAAAAAAAGGTTATCACTGGTCATAGCCAAATATCCTGTAATTTTTGCTTAATTTTGCCTCTATAAGCTATCGGCTTCTTAAGAGGAATGTTTGAAAACCTCTGGTTTCCCATGAAGTTGGTCAACTGTTGTTTTACGTATTAAGGGCTCCTCATTGCTCCTCATTATCTTCTTCTTCTTCTTTTTTTTTTTTTTAAAGATTTTATTTATTTATTTGACAGAGAGAGAGAGACAGCAAGAGAGGGAGCACAAGCAGGGGGAGTGGGAGAGGGAGAAGCAGGTTTCCCGCCGAGCAGGGGGCCCGATGAGGGGCTTGATCCCAGGACTCCGGGATCATGACCTGAGCCAAAGGCAGACACTTAATGACTGAGTCACCCAGGCGCCCTCTCATTGCATCTTCTTGATTATTTTTTATTTTAACTGTATATAAATCTCTCTGTCCCTTATATAATATTTTAATTAATTAGTTAGTTAATTAATTAATTTTTGAGAGAGCACACCAGCAGGGGAATGGGCAGAAGGAGAGGGAGAGAGAGAATCTCAAGCCGACTCCGTGCTGAGTGTGGAGTCCATGTGGGGCTCTTACAATCCTGAGATTATGACCTGAGCTGAAATCAAGAGTCAGAGGCTTAGCTGACTGAGTCCCTCAGGTGCCCCCCTCTTGCATAATCCTTGCCTTTGATTTTATGATCTGATAGAAAATTGCTATCCCACCTTTCTTTTGCATCAGATTTGTCTGGTATTTCATTCCTATTCCTTTATTACCAATGTATCTGCCTCTTTTTTTTTTAGTATCTAGTGTATTTCTGGACCTTAACTTTTTTACCAATGTGAAAGTTCTTGCTTGTCTGGTGTGTTCAACCTGTTCACACTCAATTGCAAATGCTATCATATTAGGACTCGATACTGCCCTTTGGTTTTGTATTCTCTATTTATCATACTTTCCTTTTGTTTTTCACCTTCCATGGGGTAGAATGCATGTCCTTGTCCTTTCAAGGGCTCCAGCGATTAGATTACTCTGGGGCGTATAATCCAGAAGATCTCTATTTTAAGGTCGATAAAAGCAATGACATCTTCAAGCGCCTGAGGAGCACTACCTGGATTCTTTTCGGTCATATAACCAGGAGGCGGGAATCCTGGAGGTGCAGCTGGCTGGGAATTGTGCCCGCACACCGGGGTCCAGCCAACGCGTGCGCAGGGCCGTGGGCCGCCGCGAGGGGGCGCCTCGAGTGGGCTGCAGCGCGGGGGGGGGGGACCATGGCGTCCCCCCCGCGGCCCTCTGGGCCTCCTGCTCAGGCTCCTGCTCCTCCAGCCCCAGCTCGATGGGGCCAGGGGAGGGGGTGGGGGGGCGAGGCCGGGCTGGGCTGCTCACGGGGTGGGGAGTGGAAGGGAGAGGTTTGCTGGGGTGCCGGGGGAAGGGGCAGGCGAGGGGGTGCGCTCGGGCCAGCTCCTGTCTCACTGATCTTCCCCAGGTGAGGGTTACAGTCCCAGCGCGGATTCTGCAATGATCCTGGCAAGCCCAGAGGCGCCGTCGCCACCAGGGCCCCCCGAGTCCCCGCGGATGCCAATATCCACTGCGGCTATAGCGCCTCTAACACTCACAGTGGAGTCCAGCCAGACCACTGTATTTGGAACGTTCTCTCCTCAAGGTACTGCTTCTGGGCAGGTCTGGACAGGTCCGCCTGGGAGGCCAGAGGGGAAGCTGCTTGGCTGGGGAGCTACAAGGGTCAGACTCTGTCTTGAAGGGTTGGAGAGGAAACCTGGCTCTGCACGCTGGTGGCTGGCCAGGGGCGCTGGGCGGGGAACCAGACAGTAGCTTCACCTCCAGTCCCTTCTCTTCAGTGAGCCGACCAGGATGCGGCCAGAGGTCTATGAGGATAGTCGGTGGAATGCCCGCGGCAGAGCGGAAGTGGCCCTGGCAGGTGAGCCTGCGGATCAATGATAGACACATATGTGGAGGCTCCCTCATTGCCAGTCGGTGGGTGCTGACTGCCGCCCATTGCATAATTAGGTGAGTGTCGGGGGCTCTGTGACCTGGAGCCAGTCCTGTCCCCGTCCCTGAGCGAGCTTCCCCTTCTCCTCCGAAAAGGAGTCACAGCCCCCTAGGTTTTATTCAGTCTGGAGTGACACCTGGAAATTCGCACGTCTACCAAGTTCCCTGGGGCTGCTTTGGTAGTCTCGAGACCTCACTTGGAGAACCACTGGCTGGAGTGGTTCGGGGCTGGGGACTGGATGTGGTGTGCAGGCAGGCAGGGGCCTGATGCTGGCCGAGGAGACAGGACCAGGCTGGGAAGAAGCTGGAAACTGTGGAAAGGGGAGTGTAGACCCTCTGGGATCTCTGGGACGGGCATGTCCTCTTCCCACAGCCACGAGGAATATACAGTGAGGCTGGGAGACAAACTGAGACATTCTCATTCCGAAACAATGCTGGTGGTTCCGGTGGAAGACATCATTTGCCATCGCTTTTACGATGATAGAACTTTGAGACATGACGTTGCCCTCGTTCTGCTGGCCTTCTCTGTGAATTACTCCTCGTACATCCAGCCTGTGTGTCTCCCCGAAAGGTCTCTCCACGTGGAAAGTGGGACAAAGTGCTGGGTGACTGGCTGGGGCCAACTGGCAGGTGAGACTGGTAAGTGGGGAGCTGAGGGGGCAGCCTGGGGTGCTGGCGTTGGCCCACAGGCTGTCCCACCAGGGACAGGGAGGCTGAGTCTTTAACGGGGGACAAGAGAGGATGAGGAGGTATTGCCAGGGAGTAACAGAACCTCTAGGAATTGCTTACTGAGGGCCGCCTGGGGGCTCAGTCAGTGAAGCATCTGATTCGGCTCAGGTCATGATCCCAGGGTCCGTGTTCAGTGGGGAGTCTGCTTCTCCCTCTCCCTTGACCCCTCCCCCTACTTGTGCGCGCGCGCGCTCTCTCTCTCTCAAATAAAAGAAAATCTTTAAAACAAGAATTGCTGTGAGAATGTTAGCACGTGGGGGCTTGGGGGCCAGGGATGGTGGGTTCTATCCCGCATGGATTTCAGCTCCGGGGGGGATGAGCTGGCTGCCAGTCAGAGCTGCCCCTCCATGGAAGTCCCTGCTTGGTGGGGAGGGAGCTGCTCGTGCCAGGGGGTGGGGGCTGAGCCAGAGCAACCCTCCTGGTGAGGCTGGAGGGCCTCCTATCTCGGGGAAGAGGCTGGACTGGAAGCTTTGGGGGCACTCCCTGTCTGAGAGTCTGTGATTCTGCTCGGCACAGGACACCTGTCATTTACTCTTGGGACTCAAGAGTGATGCTTGCTTTTCTCTTCTGGTTCGTAAGGCCTGGCCTCTTTGTGTCCTGAGGGGTCCCTCCTTCTCCTGTCATGACCTTTCTTACCTCTTCCTCTCCCTCTCCCCTCACCCCCACAGCCTCTGTTCCCTCCTGTCAATGGGACAGTATCCATTGCCCCGACTGCCTCTGAGGGGGTAAGAGTGTGAGGGCACAGAGGGGGTTTGAGGGGCTCCTGTGCTGTCCACTCACGCAGACCCCGACTTTGTCGCTCCAGCACTTGTGTCAGTTCATCCTCAGGAGACCAAGCAACTCATTCTTCGCTCAAGAAATGTAACGAGATACTGCGGACACGGTTAGGAACATTTCGCAACCTAGTGAAAAACGGGATGGTCTGTGGCTATCAAGAAGGGAAGAGTCTCAGCAAGGTCGGTTCCTGGCTCTGTTGTGGCTTCTTCAGTAACAATGTCCCTCCCAGGCTTCCTCATTCCCAAGTGCCAGGGCCTGCGTGGTCTGCCACATCCTCCTTTCCCTCCTGAGTGAAGGAGATTCATGGGGAGAACCCCCCGTGGCTCCCCGGAGCTGGCCTGGCTTGCTCCTTGCTGCCTGGGGACCCTGCCAAGGTGTGGGGAAGTCGGGGGCGGGTAGTCCTAACACTCTACGTTGCTTGAATTGAGTTCCCCCTATGTGGCACTTCCTGTGTGAGCCAGTGGGAGCATTTACCCCCATGAGCTCTGTTAACCCCCGTCATAAGCCTGCCACATAGACATCATAGCTGTCACACAGACGAGGGGAGGTCCACAGGTGCTAGCTCAGGGACCCCTGTGCGTGCCTGCAGGCCTCCTGGGCCTGCCGTCTTCCTCCTGCTCCGAGTGCCTTCTGGAGGAGGGGGCGTTGGAGCTGGGTCTCAGAGGATGAGTATTTGGATTTCTTGGAAAGAGGAGAACAGCACTGTAGGGAGAGGGAGCAGCACGGACAGTGGCTCCGAGGTCCTAGGGAACTTGTCACGTGTAGGGCCTGTCTTCCAGGTCTGGAGCAATGAGGTGGCCAGAGAAGAGGGCTGCAGTCGGAATCCGTGTGGCCTGGAGCGCTGGGCCAAGTTTCTCGACGCCATCCAGGCAGGACTGTAGGCTAGGTGTTTGTCTCCATCATCTAGGCGATGATGCGGGGTCCCGAGCAGGACCCGGGGCGGTGAGGGGGTGAAGGAGGTGTGTCTGAGGTTGAGTCATGAGTTCTAGGTGACTGCCTGCTGGGAGGGTGGGGGCGAGGGAGAGGTTAGGAGGGCTCTCTGTTTCTGTCTGAGCTGGCTGGTGGGGGTGGGGGCACCAGAGCAGGTCTGGGAGATGGGGTGTATATGGGATGTCTGGGATAGTCTGGAGACAGGGAACTGATGTGTGTGTGGTGTTGGCTTTGTGGGTTTAAGGTCAGGGGGAATTTCAGGTTGGAGGTGAGGATTATGGGATTCTCTGATGCAGGGTTGATATTCAAAGTATTTCACATCCATGGAGGCCCAGGACCGGCCAATCAGAACAGACACGAGCCTTAGAGCTGGAGTAGGGCTCTGGAGGCTGCATACTGGGCCAGGGGTACCCCTTTGGTTGCTGGGTCATGGGAGGCCTGGAGAGGACCATAGGGGACAGGTCAGGGGCAATGGAGGAACAGGGGCATTCGAAGAGGATTTCAACACATTATTAACAGTATTGCTGCCCTCGGGCCTACTGGCTATATATTATGTGTGAGTCCATGAGCACCTGGGAAGCAGGAGTATTTCTCAGAGGTTGTTCAAGTTTTCACTTAGTTTTCAACTCTCAAATATTCCCAGAAACCTAGGGCTGGTGGAGCCTTGCGGGGAGTCCTGGGGAAGCCCCACGAGTGCCCATCTCCCCAACCCTCGCAGTGCGATCAACCAGTTCTGATGTTGATTCTCTTCCATTCCTGTGTTTGTTTCTTTCTCTTTTTCCAGGAAGACTCTGGGGGGCCCCTGGTCTGTGAACTTAATGAAACACGGGTCCAGGTGGGGATCGTGAGCTGGGGCATTGGCTGCGGTCACAGAAATTATCCTGGAGTTTATACAGAAGTTAGTTTCTACAAGGACTGGGTCATTGATCACTTGAGTCAGGCTTGCTCTTGGGACTCAGCAGGCTACTTCCCCCTTCTGTGTCTGCTGCTGCCCCTGAGCATCCTGGTGGCCCTGTGATCACCCTGGCCCTCCCCCCTTTCTGTTTCCGGGTCTCGCACTGGGCCTCTCCTCTGACCTCCCCCTCCTACTCAAATGCCCTTTCCTCCAATCCTGCTTGGCATCCACTGAGCCTGTAGAGAGCCCCACAGTAGAAAGTGGCAGCAAGGCTGGAGCCCCGAAATTGTCCCAGCCTGCTGCTGTCCCGGTCACCTGCGTCGGCCACACCCACGACCTTGGCTGTGGCCTGCCTGCCCCGGAGGAGGGGGGCCAAGCATCCCAGCCTGAGAGCCAACCGACCTGCCAGGTGGAGCCCGGTGCTTCCTTGCCATCTTGGAGAGCCTCTACCAGAGAAGACACCTCATGAGCAGTGAGGCAGCCTTGGACCTGGCTGTGGTCTCAGGCTGTCACCTGAGACTGTGTTGAAG
>NW_025410329.1:0-8073 GCF_002201575.2 Neomonachus schauinslandi
AGCATGCCACTCTGCAGTAAGCACCCAGGGTAAGCAGGTTCGGGGGGGCAGGAGAGGGCTCGCCGGCATCGCCATTGCCTTGCTTGGGTCAATGATGAGAACTCATATTGTCTCGAAGAGAGATGATGACCTAAAAATCATTCTCAATAGGATTATGCTGAGGCCCAATGGAAGGGACCATCTCAGAGTCATCATCCTGAGGATGCTCAGGGCCCTCGGGGAGCACTGCAGTTTGGGGCTTGAAGCGACTGATCCCTCAGGCCTCACCGCTTTGGCTGTGGCCTGACCTGGGCCTCCAGGTGCACAAGAGGTGCTCGGGCCTTCGGCCTTGCCTGCTGACCCATCCCCCCTCTCAGGATGCCTTCTGGGGAGCCATTGCTAGGCAACCCTGGTCTCTTTGTGTCTTTCAGCAGGCCTTGGTGGCCAGGGTCTCAGTGTGGTCACAAACATGGCAGGTGAGTGGAGCCCCTGGGCTTCAAGGGAGGCCATAGACACCATCTGGAGTGGGTATGGGTGGCCTGTGTCTGGGTGGTGGCCACATGGGGGTCTGGTTGGGAGACCTGGATGGTCGGAGAGGGTGGATTTCCCCATTGAAGGTCCGACCTTGGGTCATCCCAGGTGGAGGGGAATTGAAAGATTGGCTGGGTCTCTGACATGGACCAGAAAGTACAGGGACACCACTGTCAGCCAACGATCAGCTGAGGGACCTTGCTGCTTCACGGTGTGCCCCATGTGCCCATCCAGATGGTTGATATAGGCCCCTTGGGGCCACTGGGGGCTGTCTCCTTGGACCTGGGGTATTCATGAAGCCCCAGACCTTGGCAAGTTGCCCTGGGCCGGAGAGCTCAGAGTTCCTGTCGCATGCAGCTGACTCCCATGGAGCTTGGGCCCCTCGGGGCAACTGGGAGTTCGCCTCTCCAATCCCTTGGGCTGCTGAGACAGGAAGGGCCACCTGGCATAGGAGGGTATTCTTGAGTCCCTGGGCACAATAGGCAATGTCCTTGGGCCTATCATCGCGGCACTCTAGATCTGAGGGAGTGATCCCATTGATGAGGCCCAACAGGTGCAGGGAGGGGGCCCCTGTGCACAGTGGGAATGGGCAGCATGCCTGGTTGCGAGCATGCTGTTATCCCGGCATCCATTCCTCTGCCCATGGGACCCTGAGGGCCATGGGTCCCCATGTCCTCGAGGGCACCAGCCCAACTCTGGGTGTCAGAGATGGCCAATCTGTGGGAGGGCGAGGGCCTGACTGTACATACCAGGGCATCCACCCTTCATGCCTGGCCCAGAGTCCACAGCGTGCTACCTCTCTGGAAGGCTGTGTGCTGGGCCTTCTGAGGGGCAGCACAGCAAGTGTCAGTGTTCACGGGGGCCACGCTCTCTGTTGTTTTGTGGTCAAGGTATGGGCATTTCTGCTTCTGTAGTTTGCCCCTTCCATGTGGTCCCCTGCCATATGCCGGCCGGCCTAACAGCTTGCCATGCGGCCGCAGGCTTTACACACTGGCCGCTCTTGGTTACAATGACAGGTGCCACAGAGCAGTGCATTTTGACACCTCGCCCATCCCTATCTCCCCAGCTCATGTCCCCAGATGAAGATCCTGCCCTGAGGTCCAAGTCTTGCTAGGCTCAGACACTGCAAGACGCCCAATGTCTCATGCCCCTACCCCACCCCCCGGGCATCCCTCTCTACAGTAAGCAACCCCAGTAAGCTGGTTCAGGGGAGGGGTGAGTGCCTGTTTCATCGCCACTGCCTTCCTTGGATCAATGATGAGAACTCATAATGTCTCAAAGAGAGATGATGACCTAAAATTCATGCTCAATAGGATTACGCTGAGGCCCAAGGGAGGGGATCATGCCGGGCTCAGCATCCCGAAGATGCTCAGGGCCCTGGGTGAGTGCTGCAGATTGGGGCTTGAGGCAACTGTTCTCTCAAGGCTCCCCACTGTGGCTATGAACTGACTGTGGGCCTCCAGGTGACCACGAGTGGATCAAGCCTTCGGCCTTGCCTGCCGACCCATTCTTCCTCCAAGGATGCCTCCTGAAGAGCCATTGCTTTGCAACCCCGATTTTCTTGTGTCTTTCTCGGGCCTTGGTGGTCATTGTCTTGGCGCAGCCACAACCATGGCAGGTGAGTGGAAGCCACTGCACTTGGAGGAAGGCTGCAGATGTCGTTGGGGTGGGTCATGAGGCCCGTATCTAGGTGGCTGCCGCATGGGAATATGGCTGGGAGCCCTGGATGTCTGGAGAGGTGGACTTCCCCTTGAAGGTCCACTGTTGGGCATGTGAAAGATGGGCCGGGTCCCTTAGGAGGACTAGAAAGTGCAGGGGCACTGCCATCACCCAGTTCAGTTGAGGGATCTTGCTGCTTCAAGGTGTGCCCCATGGGCCCATCCAGTTGGTGGACGTGGGCCCCTTGGGACCACTGGCGGCTGTCCCCCTCAGCTCTCAACTGTTCCTGTAGCCCCAGCACTTGGCAAGGTGCCCTGGGCGGAAGAGCCCAGAGTTCCTGATGCATGTACCCAACTGCCAAGGAGCTTGGGTCACCTCAGGGTAGCTGGGAGCTCCCCTCCCCAATCCCTTGGGCTGCTGAGACAGCAAGTGGCCCTCCGGGACTAGGAGGGGAATCTCAAGTCCCTGGGCACAACAGGCAATGGCCCTGGGCCTCTCGCCCTGACACCCTAGACCTGATGGAGTTATCCAGGGGAAGAGGATCATCAGATGCAGGGAGAGGACCCCCCCCACTTGCATGCTAGGCAGTGCGCTACCTGCCTTGGTTGTGTGCATGTGTTTGGCTCAGCATTCATTCCTCTACCCTGGGGGCCCTGGGGGCAATGGCTTCCCATGTCCTCGAGGACACCTGCCCTCGAGGGTGTCACAGATGGCCAATCCGTGGGAGGGTGAAGCCTTGGCCCTACCTACCAGGACAAGCCCCCTGCATGCCATGTCTCGTTCCCATATCCTGATAACTCGCAGGTAACCTGTGTGCCGGCCTTCTCCTGAGGGGTAGCCTCAGCAAGGCTTGGCTCCCTTGGGGGCCATGCTCTCCATTTTTGCAGGGTTCAGGTATGGGCATCTTGGTCCTGTAGCCTGCCCTTTTCTTGCAGTTCCCACTGTATGCCAGACAGCCTCACGGCTTGCCATGCGGCACCAGGATTTCAGGACTGGCATCCCTGGCTGCAGAGGTAGGTGCCCTGGAGAATGGCGTTTTGACACCAAGCCTACCCTCTCTCCCCAGATCACGTACCCATACAAGGATCCTGCTCTGAGGACCAAATCTTCCTAGGCCCAGCCCTGGCAAGTGGCCCAACGTCTCCTGCTCTGACACCCTCAGGGTAATCCACTCTACAGTAAGCTCCCCCGGTAAGCAGATTCAGGAGACAGGAGAGTGCCCACCTGCATTGCTACTGCCTTGCTTGGGTCCATGATGAGAACTCATATTGTCTTGAAGAGAGATGATGACCTAAAAATCGTGCTCAATAGAATTATGCTGAGGCCCATTGGCAGGGTCCATCCCAAGGTCAGAATTCTGAGGATGCTTGGGGCCCTGGGAGAGCGCTACAGTTTGGGGCTTGAGGTGACCAATCCCTCGGGGGTCCCCGCTGTGGCTATGGTCTGACTGTGGGCGTCCAGGTGCCCAAAGGTGCACAGGCCTTCGGCCTTGCCTGCGACTAATTCCCCCCACCAGGACGCCTCCCAGGGAGCCACTGCTTAGCAATCCTGGACTCCTTGTGTTTTTCCATGGGCCGTGGTGGCCAGAGTCACAGTTTGGCCTCAACCATGGCAGGTAATTAGAAGCCATTGGGCTTGGAGGGAGGCCGAGATGCCGTAGGGGTGGGTTCGGGAGGATGGTATCTGGGCGGCAGCCACATGGGCTTCGGGCTGGTAGCCCTGGACATAAGGAGAGGGTGGACTTACCTCTTGACAGTGCATCCTTGGGCCATCCCACCTGCAAAGGAAGGGAAAATTTTGCCATGTCCCTGACAAGGACGGGAAAGTACAGGGAAACCACCGTCAGCCCATGTTCAGCTGAGGGCTCATGCTGCTTCACGTTGTGCTGCATTGGCCTGTCCAGATGGTGGACCTGGGCCCCTTGGGCCACTGGCGGCTGTCCCCCTCAGCCCTGGGCTGTTCCTGAAGCCCTGGCCATTGCCAAGATGACCCAGGTGGGACAGCCCAGAGCTTCTGTCCCACACACCTACTCCAAGGAGCTTGGGCCTCCTTGGACCAGCTGGGAAGCTCTCCTCCCTGATCCCTTGGACTGTCAAGACAGAAAGGGCCCACCAAGCCAAAGAGGGGAATCTTGAGTTCCTGAATGCAACAGGCGATGGCCCTGGGGCTCTCACAGCAGCTCCCTAGCCCTGAGGTAGTGATCCCGGGAAGAGGCCCACCAGGTGCAGGGAGAGGACCCCCTTGCAAGGGGAGTAATGGGCGTCATGACCTGGTTGCATGCATGCGGTTTGCCCACTATCCATTCCTCTGCCCTGGGGACGCTGGGGGCTGTGCCTCCCCATGTCTTCAAGGGCACCTGCCAGGCTCAGGGTACGACAGATGGCCAGTCCGTGGGAGGGCAAGGGCCTGGACCTAACTACAAGGGCACACACCCTTCACGACTGGCCCCATGCCCACAGCGTGCTACCTCTCGAGAACCGTGTGTGCCGTGCCTTCTTCTGGGGGGCAGCATCAAAAAGGCTCGGGTCCTTCAGGGGTCAAGCTTTCCATTTTTGGGGGGTCCAGACATGGGCATCTCTGCTTCTATACCCTGCCCCTTCCTTGCAGTTACCCACTGTGTGCCAGCAGGCCTAAAGCCTTGCCACGCGGTGCTAGGCTTTCGGGACTGGCACTTCTTGGCTGCATGGGCTGGTTCCATGCAACAGGGCGTTCTGACACCTGGCCTACCCCTCTCTCCCCAGATTGTGTCCCTAGATGAAGATTCTGCCCTGAGGGCCACGTCTTGCTAGGCCCAGTCCCTGCAAGAGGCCCAAAGTCTCGTGACTCTTCCCCCACCCCCCGCCGGGGCATCCTGCTTTACAGTAAGCACCCCAGATATCAGGTTCAGGGGATGCCCTAATGCACGCCTGCGTCATCACTGCCTTGCTTGGGTCAATGATGAGAACTCATATTGTCTCAGAGAGAGATGATGACCTAAAAATCATGCTCAATAGGATTACGCTGAGGCCCAATGGAGGATACCATGCCGGGATGAACATCTGAAGGTTGCTTGGGGTCCTTGGGGAGCACTTTAGTTTGGGGCTTGAGGTGATGGATCCCCCAAAGTTCCCCACTGTGGCTGTGGCCTTTCAATGGGCCTCCAAGTGCCCAAAGGACCTCAGGCCTTCGAACTCCCTTGATCACCCTATCCGCCTCCCAGGACAACTGGAAAGCCATTGCTTAGCACCTGGTTCTCCTTGTGACTTTCAGCTGACCATGGTGGCCAGAGCCTCTGCACGGCCTCAAACATGGCAGGTGAGTGGAAGCCACTGGGATTGGAGGGAAGCAGCAGACGCCATTGGGGTGGGGTCGGGTGGCCCGTGTCTGGGTGGCTGCACATGGACATTGGACTGGGAGCCCTGGATATCTGTAACGGGTGAATTTCCCCCTTGTAAGTACGCCCTTGGACCATCTCATGTGCAGGGTAAGCAAGGGTTTACGTGGGTCCCTGACAAGGACCGGAAAGTGTAAGGTCACCAACGTCAGCCCACGTTCAGCTGAGGGCTCTTGCTGCATCATGGTGTGCCTCATGGACCCATCCAGATGGTGGACGTGGGCCCCTTGGGCCATTGGCATCTGTCCACCTTGGCCCTGAGCTATTCCTGAAGCACTGGCCCTTGGCAAGTTGCCCCGGGAGGGAGAGCCAAGAATTCCTGTCACATGCAGTCGACTGCCAAAGAGCTTGGGCCCAATTTGGGCAGCTGGGGAGCTCCCCTCTTGATCCCTTGGGGCGCATAGACAGGAAGAGCCCACCGGGCCTAGGAGGGGATTCTCGAATCCCTAGGCGCAACAGGCGTTGGCCCTGGGCCTATGGTAGCAGCACTCTAGACATGAGGGAGTGATCCCTGGAAGAGGCCAAACAGGTGCAGGAACAGGGTGCCCTTGCACAGCGGACAGTGGGTGGCATGCCTTGGTTGCATGGACATGATTACCCTGGCATCCATCCCTCTGACCTTGGGGCCCCCGGGGGCTGTGACTCCCTAGGTCCTCGAGGTCACTTGCGGAACTGCAGGTGTCACAGATGGCCAATCCCTAGGAGGGTGAGGGTCATGTCCTAACTACAAGAGAATACACCCTTCTTGCCTGGCCCCTCACCCACAGGGTGCTACCTTTCGGGAAGCCTGTCTGCCCAGCCTTCTCTTGGGTGGCAGCATCAGCAAGGCTTGGTTCCTTCAGGGACTACATTCTCCGTTGTTTCAGGGTCCAGGTATGGGCATCTCTACTCCTGTAGCCTGCCCCTTCCTTTGGGTCCCCCAATGTGTGCTGGCAATCCTCACAACTTGTCACATGGCACCAGGCTTTCGGGACTGGCAGCTCTTGGCCACAGGGACAGGTGCCCCAGTGCAAGACATTTTGACAGCTGGCCACCCCTCTCTCCCCAGATGCCATCCCCGAGATGAAGATCGCTCCCTGAAGTCCAAGTCTTGCTAGGCCAAGCCCTGGCAAGGGGCCCAACATCTTGTGCCATCGCCCCCTTCCCGGGGCATCCCGTTCTGCAGAAAGCATCCCAGGTAAGCCACGTCGGGGGATGGGAGAGTGCCCCCCTGCGTCGCCATTGCCTTGCTTGGGTCAATGATGAGAACTCAATTTGTCTCAAAGAGAGATGATGACCTAAAAATCATGCTCAAAAGGATTACACTGAGGCCCAATGGAGGGGACCATCCCCGGGTCAGCATTGAGAAGATTCTCAGGGCCCTGGGGGGGAGCTGCTGTTTGGGGCTTGAAGCGACCAATCCCTTCAGGCTCCCCGCTGTGGCTGTTGTCTATGGGCCTCCAGGTGCCAAAGAGGTGCTCAGGGCTTCTGCCTTGCCTGCCGACTCATTCCCCCTCCCAGGACGCCTCCCAGGGAGCCATTGCTTAACAACCCTGGTCCCCTTGTGTCTTTCAGTGGGCCGTGGTGGCCAGGGTCTCCATGTGGATTCAACCATGGCAGGTGAGTGGAAGCCACTGGCCTTGGAGGAAGGCCGCAGATGCCATCCGGGTGGGTTTGGGTGGTCCGTGTCTGGGAGGCGGCCACACGGGCGTTGTGCCGGGAGCCCTAGATGTCCGGATAGGGTAGATTTCCCCATTGAAGCTCCTCCCTTGGGCCATCGCATGTGCAGGGGAAGTGAAAGGTTGGCGGGGTGCCTGACAAGGACTGGAAAGTGCAAGGATGCCACTGTCAGTCCACGTTCAGCTGAGGGCTCCTGTTGCTTCATTTTGTGTCCCATGGACCTGTACAAATGGTGGACTTTGGCCCCTTGGGGACACTGGTGGCTCTCCCCCTTAGCCCTGGGGTGTTCCTGAAGCCCTGGCCCTTGGCAATGTGCCCTGGGCAGGAGAGCCCAGAGCTCCTGTCACATGCAACCGACTCTCAAAGAGCTTGGGCCCCCTCAGGGCAGCTGAGGAGCACCGTCCCTGATCCCTTAGCCTGCTGAAGCAGGAAGGGCTTACCGGGACTTGAAGGGGAATCTCGAGTCCCTGGGCACAACAGGCAATGGCCCTGGGCCTATCGTGGTGGCACTCTAGACCTGAGGGAGTGATCCAGAAGAGGCCCAGCAGGTGCAGGGAGAGGGCTCTCTTGCACGGCGGGCAGTGGGCGGCATGCCTTGGTTGCGTGCATGCGGGTGGCCTGGCATCCATTCCTCTGCCTTAAGGACCCTGAGGGCCGTGGCTCCCCTTGTCCTCAAGGGCACCTGCCCAGCTCCAAGTGCCACAAATGGCCAATACGTGGGAGGACGAGGGCCTGGCCCTACCTACCAGGGCACTCACCCTTCATGCCCAGTCCTGTGCCCACAGCTTGCTACCTCTCAGGAAGCCTATGTGCTGGGCCTTCTTGGGGGGCAGCATCAGCAAGAATCGGCTCCCTCAGGGGCCACACTCTCC
>NW_025410330.1:0-8073 GCF_002201575.2 Neomonachus schauinslandi
CTTTAAAGGTTTGTTAGACAGGACCGGAACACTTCTCAGTCTAGGAACAATTATTTCCTGTTGCTGAAACAAGACTTTTTTTTTTTTTTTTAAGATTTTTATTTGAGAGAGAGAGAGAGCGCATAAGCAGGGGGGATGGACAGAGGGAGAAGCAGACTCCCCGCTGATCAGGGAGCCTGAGGCTGGAGTTGGTGGGACTTGATCCTGGGACTCTGGGATCATGATCTGAGCCTAAGTCAGACGCTTAATGGACTGAGCCTCCCAGGCGCCCCGCCTGAGACAAGACTTTTCTGAACATGCTACCTAGTGCTCTGTGAATCTTGAGTTTTTCCAGTCTGGCTGCTGGGAACAGGCACTATTCCTGGACCCCTGGTGAACACTGGGCATTGTTAAGTCTAATCCTTTCAAGTGGTTATTTCTCTAGCTTCCAGTAGATCCCCCCCACCCCCTCACTGATCAGTACACTGGGGAGTACTCAACGGGGAGCCTCTGCAGATCTCCAGAGTTCTCCCCGCCCCCCAGTGTTCTTTGCATAGCTGCCTTGGGTGCCCCCCCCAACCTTTCAGCTTCACTTGCTCACCTCAGGGAGCCTGTGACGTTCTGCCAAGGTTCCCCTTCTCTGAACTGTGGCCTAGAAACTCTCTGAAGGCCACAAGCAGAGCCATGATAGGACTCATCCCATTTGGTTTCCATCTATCAGCGGTCCTGCCCTTTGTGGCCTGGTGTCCAATGTCCTGAAAACTGTCGTTTCATATTTTTGCCCATCTTTGGTTGTTCAGGTGGGAAGGGCAATCCCTATTAGTCTATCTTGGCCAGAAGGACAAGTGAGCACATGCATTTAATAACATTCTTCTATAATTAAAAGAAAAATATCTGTTATATCTTTAAGTTGCTTCCCTTTATTTATTCCGTATTTTTCTTTCTTTTATTCATTCTTCCTAGAATGTTGTCTCTTATTAAGCTTTTCAGAGAACAGAATTCTGATTGTGTTCATCTTCTTCATAATTTTGTCTCTATTGACTTCTGCTGAAGTTTCTTTTTTTTTTTTTTTAAAGATTTTATTTATTTGACAGAGAGAGACACAGCGAGAGAGGGAACACAAGCAGGGGGAGTGGGAGAGGGAGAAGCAGGCTTCCCACAGAGCAGGGAGCCTGATGCGGGGCTCGATCCCAGGACCCTGGGATCATGACCTGAGCCGAAGGCAGATGCTTAACCAACTGAGCCAACAGGCGCCCCCTGCTGCAGTTTCTTGCTAGTCTTTTCTTTCTCCCAAGCCCTGTATTGGGGATTACTCCATTGATTGTTTTCACTTTCTGAGCTGCATATTTAGCTCTGATATGGTCGAAGCTTTACATTACTTTCTAGGACGACTATAGCTGCATCACGCGGTATTTCGTATATAGTGCTTTCATTGGTAGTAATCTTTAAATTGTCATTATTTTCCTCATGATTTTCTTTTTTTTAATTATTTTATTTTATTTTTAAGTAAGCTCTACATCCATCGTGGGGCTTGAACTCACGACCCTGAGATCAAGAGTCCCATGCTCTACCGACTGAGCCAGCCAGGCGCCCCTCTCATGATTTCCTTTTTTCTTTTTTTAAAGCTTTTATTTATTTAATCATTTAGAGAGCAGGTGAGTGGCGGAGGGGCAGAGGGAGAGAGAATCTCCAGCAGACTGCGCTGAGCATGGAGCCATGGAGCTGACGCAGGGCTTGATCCCACGACACTGAGATAATGACCTGAGGCAAAATCAGGAGTCAGATGCTCAACCGACTGAGCCAACCAGGTGCCCCTATGATTTCCTTTTTAATAGGAGGACCATCTTCTAGAGTTTTGTCTGTTTCAGAACTACGGGATTTTTTGTAGAAGTTGATTTTAGTATTATAGATGTGTGGCTCAAGAACAGAAGGTATAATGTTGATTCCTTGAGTTTACTGGTCTTCCTTTGTGGCCTTCTTCCTGAATGTTTCTTAAGTGCTCAATAAGAATGAATGTTCTTGGCTGGTAGTTGTAAAATTCATCATATTGCGATTAGATCAAGATTATCAGCGGTGAGGCGCTTGGGTGGCTCAGTCAGTTTGAGCGTCTGCCTTCGGCTCAGGTCATGGTCCCGGGGTCCTGGGATTGAACCCTGCGTTGGGCTCCCTGCTTAGTGGGGAGTCTGCTTCTCCCTTTGCCTCTCTCTCTCTGTCTCTCATGAATGAATAAATAAAATCTTTAAAAAAAAGGTTATCACTGGTCATAGCCAAATATCCTGTAATTTTTGCTTAATTTTGCCTCTATAAGCTATCGGCTTCTTAAGAGGAATGTTTGAAAACCTCTGGTTTCCCATGAAGTTGGTCAACTGTTGTTTTACGTATTAAGGGCTCCTCATTGCTCCTCATTATCTTCTTCTTCTTCTTTTTTTTTTTTTAAAGATTTTATTTATTTATTTGACAGAGAGAGAGAGACAGCAAGAGAGGGAGCACAAGCAGGGGGAGTGGGAGAGGGAGAAGCAGGTTTCCCGCCGAGCAGGGGGCCCGATGAGGGGCTTGATCCCAGGACTCCGGGATCATGACCTGAGCCAAAGGCAGACACTTAATGACTGAGTCACCCAGGCGCCCTCTCATTGCATCTTCTTGATTATTTTTTATTTTAACTGTATATAAATCTCTCTGTCCCTTATATAATATTTTAATTAATTAGTTAGTTAATTAATTAATTTTTGAGAGAGCACACCAGCAGGGGAATGGGCAGAAGGAGAGGGAGAGAGAGAATCTCAAGCCGACTCCGTGCTGAGTGTGGAGTCCATGTGGGGCTCTTACAATCCTGAGATTATGACCTGAGCTGAAATCAAGAGTCAGAGGCTTAGCTGACTGAGTCCCTCAGGTGCCCCCCTCTTGCATAATCCTTGCCTTTGATTTTATGATCTGATAGAAAATTGCTATCCCACCTTTCTTTTGCATCAGATTTGTCTGGTATTTCATTCCTATTCCTTTATTACCAATGTATCTGCCTCTTTTTTTTTTAGTATCTAGTGTATTTCTGGACCTTAACTTTTTTACCAATGTGAAAGTTCTTGCTTGTCTGGTGTGTTCAACCTGTTCACACTCAATTGCAAATGCTATCATATTAGGACTCGATACTGCCCTTTGGTTTTGTATTCTCTATTTATCATACTTTCCTTTTGTTTTTCACCTTCCATGGGGTAGAATGCATGTCCTTGTCCTTTCAAGGGCTCCAGCGATTAGATTACTCTGGGGCGTATAATCCAGAAGATCTCTATTTTAAGGTCGATAAAAGCAATGACATCTTCAAGCGCCTGAGGAGCACTACCTGGATTCTTTTCGGTCATATAACCAGGAGGCGGGAATCCTGGAGGTGCAGCTGGCTGGGAATTGTGCCCGCACACCGGGGTCCAGCCAACGCGTGCGCAGGGCCGTGGGCCGCCGCGAGGGGGCGCCTCGAGTGGGCTGCAGCGCGGGGGGGGGGGACCATGGCGTCCCCCCCGCGGCCCTCTGGGCCTCCTGCTCAGGCTCCTGCTCCTCCAGCCCCAGCTCGATGGGGCCAGGGGAGGGGGTGGGGGGGCGAGGCCGGGCTGGGCTGCTCACGGGGTGGGGAGTGGAAGGGAGAGGTTTGCTGGGGTGCCGGGGGAAGGGGCAGGCGAGGGGGTGCGCTCGGGCCAGCTCCTGTCTCACTGATCTTCCCCAGGTGAGGGTTACAGTCCCAGCGCGGATTCTGCAATGATCCTGGCAAGCCCAGAGGCGCCGTCGCCACCAGGGCCCCCCGAGTCCCCGCGGATGCCAATATCCACTGCGGCTATAGCGCCTCTAACACTCACAGTGGAGTCCAGCCAGACCACTGTATTTGGAACGTTCTCTCCTCAAGGTACTGCTTCTGGGCAGGTCTGGACAGGTCCGCCTGGGAGGCCAGAGGGGAAGCTGCTTGGCTGGGGAGCTACAAGGGTCAGACTCTGTCTTGAAGGGTTGGAGAGGAAACCTGGCTCTGCACGCTGGTGGCTGGCCAGGGGCGCTGGGCGGGGAACCAGACAGTAGCTTCACCTCCAGTCCCTTCTCTTCAGTGAGCCGACCAGGATGCGGCCAGAGGTCTATGAGGATAGTCGGTGGAATGCCCGCGGCAGAGCGGAAGTGGCCCTGGCAGGTGAGCCTGCGGATCAATGATAGACACATATGTGGAGGCTCCCTCATTGCCAGTCGGTGGGTGCTGACTGCCGCCCATTGCATAATTAGGTGAGTGTCGGGGGCTCTGTGACCTGGAGCCAGTCCTGTCCCCGTCCCTGAGCGAGCTTCCCCTTCTCCTCCGAAAAGGAGTCACAGCCCCCTAGGTTTTATTCAGTCTGGAGTGACACCTGGAAATTCGCACGTCTACCAAGTTCCCTGGGGCTGCTTTGGTAGTCTCGAGACCTCACTTGGAGAACCACTGGCTGGAGTGGTTCGGGGCTGGGGACTGGATGTGGTGTGCAGGCAGGCAGGGGCCTGATGCTGGCCGAGGAGACAGGACCAGGCTGGGAAGAAGCTGGAAACTGTGGAAAGGGGAGTGTAGACCCTCTGGGATCTCTGGGACGGGCATGTCCTCTTCCCACAGCCACGAGGAATATACAGTGAGGCTGGGAGACAAACTGAGACATTCTCATTCCGAAACAATGCTGGTGGTTCCGGTGGAAGACATCATTTGCCATCGCTTTTACGATGATAGAACTTTGAGACATGACGTTGCCCTCGTTCTGCTGGCCTTCTCTGTGAATTACTCCTCGTACATCCAGCCTGTGTGTCTCCCCGAAAGGTCTCTCCACGTGGAAAGTGGGACAAAGTGCTGGGTGACTGGCTGGGGCCAACTGGCAGGTGAGACTGGTAAGTGGGGAGCTGAGGGGGCAGCCTGGGGTGCTGGCGTTGGCCCACAGGCTGTCCCACCAGGGACAGGGAGGCTGAGTCTTTAACGGGGGACAAGAGAGGATGAGGAGGTATTGCCAGGGAGTAACAGAACCTCTAGGAATTGCTTACTGAGGGCCGCCTGGGGGCTCAGTCAGTGAAGCATCTGATTCGGCTCAGGTCATGATCCCAGGGTCCGTGTTCAGTGGGGAGTCTGCTTCTCCCTCTCCCTTGACCCCTCCCCCTACTTGTGCGCGCGCGCGCTCTCTCTCTCTCAAATAAAAGAAAATCTTTAAAACAAGAATTGCTGTGAGAATGTTAGCACGTGGGGGCTTGGGGGCCAGGGATGGTGGGTTCTATCCCGCATGGATTTCAGCTCCGGGGGGGATGAGCTGGCTGCCAGTCAGAG
This sequence comes from Neomonachus schauinslandi, assembly GCF_002201575.2. NCBI lineage: Eukaryota > Metazoa > Chordata > Mammalia > Carnivora > Phocidae > Neomonachus > Neomonachus schauinslandi. Next base: position 5,279 of record NW_025410330.1, read on the forward strand.
CTGCCCCTCCATGGAAGTCCCTGCTTGGTGGGGAGGGAGCTGCTCGTGCCAGGGGGTGGGGGCTGAGCCAGAGCAACCCTCCTGGTGAGGCTGGAGGGCCTCCTATCTCGGGGAAGAGGCTGGACTGGAAGCTTTGGGGGCACTCCCTGTCTGAGAGTCTGTGATTCTGCTCGGCACAGGACACCTGTCATTTACTCTTGGGACTCAAGAGTGATGCTTGCTTTTCTCTTCTGGTTCGTAAGGCCTGGCCTCTTTGTGTCCTGAGGGGTCCCTCCTTCTCCTGTCATGACCTTTCTTACCTCTTCCTCTCCCTCTCCCCTCACCCCCACAGCCTCTGTTCCCTCCTGTCAATGGGACAGTATCCATTGCCCCGACTGCCTCTGAGGGGGTAAGAGTGTGAGGGCACAGAGGGGGTTTGAGGGGCTCCTGTGCTGTCCACTCACGCAGACCCCGACTTTGTCGCTCCAGCACTTGTGTCAGTTCATCCTCAGGAGACCAAGCAACTCATTCTTCGCTCAAGAAATGTAACGAGATACTGCGGACACGGTTAGGAACATTTCGCAACCTAGTGAAAAACGGGATGGTCTGTGGCTATCAAGAAGGGAAGAGTCTCAGCAAGGTCGGTTCCTGGCTCTGTTGTGGCTTCTTCAGTAACAATGTCCCTCCCAGGCTTCCTCATTCCCAAGTGCCAGGGCCTGCGTGGTCTGCCACATCCTCCTTTCCCTCCTGAGTGAAGGAGATTCATGGGGAGAACCCCCCGTGGCTCCCCGGAGCTGGCCTGGCTTGCTCCTTGCTGCCTGGGGACCCTGCCAAGGTGTGGGGAAGTCGGGGGCGGGTAGTCCTAACACTCTACGTTGCTTGAATTGAGTTCCCCCTATGTGGCACTTCCTGTGTGAGCCAGTGGGAGCATTTACCCCCATGAGCTCTGTTAACCCCCGTCATAAGCCTGCCACATAGACATCATAGCTGTCACACAGACGAGGGGAGGTCCACAGGTGCTAGCTCAGGGACCCCTGTGCGTGCCTGCAGGCCTCCTGGGCCTGCCGTCTTCCTCCTGCTCCGAGTGCCTTCTGGAGGAGGGGGCGTTGGAGCTGGGTCTCAGAGGATGAGTATTTGGATTTCTTGGAAAGAGGAGAACAGCACTGTAGGGAGAGGGAGCAGCACGGACAGTGGCTCCGAGGTCCTAGGGAACTTGTCACGTGTAGGGCCTGTCTTCCAGGTCTGGAGCAATGAGGTGGCCAGAGAAGAGGGCTGCAGTCGGAATCCGTGTGGCCTGGAGCGCTGGGCCAAGTTTCTCGACGCCATCCAGGCAGGACTGTAGGCTAGGTGTTTGTCTCCATCATCTAGGCGATGATGCGGGGTCCCGAGCAGGACCCGGGGCGGTGAGGGGGTGAAGGAGGTGTGTCTGAGGTTGAGTCATGAGTTCTAGGTGACTGCCTGCTGGGAGGGTGGGGGCGAGGGAGAGGTTAGGAGGGCTCTCTGTTTCTGTCTGAGCTGGCTGGTGGGGGTGGGGGCACCAGAGCAGGTCTGGGAGATGGGGTGTATATGGGATGTCTGGGATAGTCTGGAGACAGGGAACTGATGTGTGTGTGGTGTTGGCTTTGTGGGTTTAAGGTCAGGGGGAATTTCAGGTTGGAGGTGAGGATTATGGGATTCTCTGATGCAGGGTTGATATTCAAAGTATTTCACATCCATGGAGGCCCAGGACCGGCCAATCAGAACAGACACGAGCCTTAGAGCTGGAGTAGGGCTCTGGAGGCTGCATACTGGGCCAGGGGTACCCCTTTGGTTGCTGGGTCATGGGAGGCCTGGAGAGGACCATAGGGGACAGGTCAGGGGCAATGGAGGAACAGGGGCATTCGAAGAGGATTTCAACACATTATTAACAGTATTGCTGCCCTCGGGCCTACTGGCTATATATTATGTGTGAGTCCATGAGCACCTGGGAAGCAGGAGTATTTCTCAGAGGTTGTTCAAGTTTTCACTTAGTTTTCAACTCTCAAATATTCCCAGAAACCTAGGGCTGGTGGAGCCTTGCGGGGAGTCCTGGGGAAGCCCCACGAGTGCCCATCTCCCCAACCCTCGCAGTGCGATCAACCAGTTCTGATGTTGATTCTCTTCCATTCCTGTGTTTGTTTCTTTCTCTTTTTCCAGGAAGACTCTGGGGGGCCCCTGGTCTGTGAACTTAATGAAACACGGGTCCAGGTGGGGATCGTGAGCTGGGGCATTGGCTGCGGTCACAGAAATTATCCTGGAGTTTATACAGAAGTTAGTTTCTACAAGGACTGGGTCATTGATCACTTGAGTCAGGCTTGCTCTTGGGACTCAGCAGGCTACTTCCCCCTTCTGTGTCTGCTGCTGCCCCTGAGCATCCTGGTGGCCCTGTGATCACCCTGGCCCTCCCCCCTTTCTGTTTCCGGGTCTCGCACTGGGCCTCTCCTCTGACCTCCCCCTCCTACTCAAATGCCCTTTCCTCCAATCCTGCTTGGCATCCACTGAGCCTGTAGAGAGCCCCACAGTAGAAAGTGGCAGCAAGGCTGGAGCCCCGAAATTGTCCCAGCCTGCTGCTGTCCCGGTCACCTGCGTCGGCCACACCCACGACCTTGGCTGTGGCCTGCCTGCCCCGGAGGAGGGGGGCCAAGCATCCCAGCCTGAGAGCCAACCGACCTGCCAGGTGGAGCCCGGTGCTTCCTTGCCATCTTGGAGAGCCTCTACCAGAGAAGACACCTCATGAGCAGTGAGGCAGCCTTGGACCTGGCTGTGGTCTCAGGCTGTCACCTGAGACTGTGTTGAAG
>NW_025410331.1:0-8073 GCF_002201575.2 Neomonachus schauinslandi
AGCATGCCACTCTGCAGTAAGCACCCAGGGTAAGCAGGTTCGGGGGGGCAGGAGAGGGCTCGCCGGCATCGCCATTGCCTTGCTTGGGTCAATGATGAGAACTCATATTGTCTCGAAGAGAGATGATGACCTAAAAATCATTCTCAATAGGATTATGCTGAGGCCCAATGGAAGGGACCATCTCAGAGTCATCATCCTGAGGATGCTCAGGGCCCTCGGGGAGCACTGCAGTTTGGGGCTTGAAGCGACTGATCCCTCAGGCCTCACCGCTTTGGCTGTGGCCTGACCTGGGCCTCCAGGTGCACAAGAGGTGCTCGGGCCTTCGGCCTTGCCTGCTGACCCATCCCCCCTCTCAGGATGCCTTCTGGGGAGCCATTGCTAGGCAACCCTGGTCTCTTTGTGTCTTTCAGCAGGCCTTGGTGGCCAGGGTCTCAGTGTGGTCACAAACATGGCAGGTGAGTGGAGCCCCTGGGCTTCAAGGGAGGCCATAGACACCATCTGGAGTGGGTATGGGTGGCCTGTGTCTGGGTGGTGGCCACATGGGGGTCTGGTTGGGAGACCTGGATGGTCGGAGAGGGTGGATTTCCCCATTGAAGGTCCGACCTTGGGTCATCCCAGGTGGAGGGGAATTGAAAGATTGGCTGGGTCTCTGACATGGACCAGAAAGTACAGGGACACCACTGTCAGCCAACGATCAGCTGAGGGACCTTGCTGCTTCACGGTGTGCCCCATGTGCCCATCCAGATGGTTGATATAGGCCCCTTGGGGCCACTGGGGGCTGTCTCCTTGGACCTGGGGTATTCATGAAGCCCCAGACCTTGGCAAGTTGCCCTGGGCCGGAGAGCTCAGAGTTCCTGTCGCATGCAGCTGACTCCCATGGAGCTTGGGCCCCTCGGGGCAACTGGGAGTTCGCCTCTCCAATCCCTTGGGCTGCTGAGACAGGAAGGGCCACCTGGCATAGGAGGGTATTCTTGAGTCCCTGGGCACAATAGGCAATGTCCTTGGGCCTATCATCGCGGCACTCTAGATCTGAGGGAGTGATCCCATTGATGAGGCCCAACAGGTGCAGGGAGGGGGCCCCTGTGCACAGTGGGAATGGGCAGCATGCCTGGTTGCGAGCATGCTGTTATCCCGGCATCCATTCCTCTGCCCATGGGACCCTGAGGGCCATGGGTCCCCATGTCCTCGAGGGCACCAGCCCAACTCTGGGTGTCAGAGATGGCCAATCTGTGGGAGGGCGAGGGCCTGACTGTACATACCAGGGCATCCACCCTTCATGCCTGGCCCAGAGTCCACAGCGTGCTACCTCTCTGGAAGGCTGTGTGCTGGGCCTTCTGAGGGGCAGCACAGCAAGTGTCAGTGTTCACGGGGGCCACGCTCTCTGTTGTTTTGTGGTCAAGGTATGGGCATTTCTGCTTCTGTAGTTTGCCCCTTCCATGTGGTCCCCTGCCATATGCCGGCCGGCCTAACAGCTTGCCATGCGGCCGCAGGCTTTACACACTGGCCGCTCTTGGTTACAATGACAGGTGCCACAGAGCAGTGCATTTTGACACCTCGCCCATCCCTATCTCCCCAGCTCATGTCCCCAGATGAAGATCCTGCCCTGAGGTCCAAGTCTTGCTAGGCTCAGACACTGCAAGACGCCCAATGTCTCATGCCCCTACCCCACCCCCCGGGCATCCCTCTCTACAGTAAGCAACCCCAGTAAGCTGGTTCAGGGGAGGGGTGAGTGCCTGTTTCATCGCCACTGCCTTCCTTGGATCAATGATGAGAACTCATAATGTCTCAAAGAGAGATGATGACCTAAAATTCATGCTCAATAGGATTACGCTGAGGCCCAAGGGAGGGGATCATGCCGGGCTCAGCATCCCGAAGATGCTCAGGGCCCTGGGTGAGTGCTGCAGATTGGGGCTTGAGGCAACTGTTCTCTCAAGGCTCCCCACTGTGGCTATGAACTGACTGTGGGCCTCCAGGTGACCACGAGTGGATCAAGCCTTCGGCCTTGCCTGCCGACCCATTCTTCCTCCAAGGATGCCTCCTGAAGAGCCATTGCTTTGCAACCCCGATTTTCTTGTGTCTTTCTCGGGCCTTGGTGGTCATTGTCTTGGCGCAGCCACAACCATGGCAGGTGAGTGGAAGCCACTGCACTTGGAGGAAGGCTGCAGATGTCGTTGGGGTGGGTCATGAGGCCCGTATCTAGGTGGCTGCCGCATGGGAATATGGCTGGGAGCCCTGGATGTCTGGAGAGGTGGACTTCCCCTTGAAGGTCCACTGTTGGGCATGTGAAAGATGGGCCGGGTCCCTTAGGAGGACTAGAAAGTGCAGGGGCACTGCCATCACCCAGTTCAGTTGAGGGATCTTGCTGCTTCAAGGTGTGCCCCATGGGCCCATCCAGTTGGTGGACGTGGGCCCCTTGGGACCACTGGCGGCTGTCCCCCTCAGCTCTCAACTGTTCCTGTAGCCCCAGCACTTGGCAAGGTGCCCTGGGCGGAAGAGCCCAGAGTTCCTGATGCATGTACCCAACTGCCAAGGAGCTTGGGTCACCTCAGGGTAGCTGGGAGCTCCCCTCCCCAATCCCTTGGGCTGCTGAGACAGCAAGTGGCCCTCCGGGACTAGGAGGGGAATCTCAAGTCCCTGGGCACAACAGGCAATGGCCCTGGGCCTCTCGCCCTGACACCCTAGACCTGATGGAGTTATCCAGGGGAAGAGGATCATCAGATGCAGGGAGAGGACCCCCCCCACTTGCATGCTAGGCAGTGCGCTACCTGCCTTGGTTGTGTGCATGTGTTTGGCTCAGCATTCATTCCTCTACCCTGGGGGCCCTGGGGGCAATGGCTTCCCATGTCCTCGAGGACACCTGCCCTCGAGGGTGTCACAGATGGCCAATCCGTGGGAGGGTGAAGCCTTGGCCCTACCTACCAGGACAAGCCCCCTGCATGCCATGTCTCGTTCCCATATCCTGATAACTCGCAGGTAACCTGTGTGCCGGCCTTCTCCTGAGGGGTAGCCTCAGCAAGGCTTGGCTCCCTTGGGGGCCATGCTCTCCATTTTTGCAGGGTTCAGGTATGGGCATCTTGGTCCTGTAGCCTGCCCTTTTCTTGCAGTTCCCACTGTATGCCAGACAGCCTCACGGCTTGCCATGCGGCACCAGGATTTCAGGACTGGCATCCCTGGCTGCAGAGGTAGGTGCCCTGGAGAATGGCGTTTTGACACCAAGCCTACCCTCTCTCCCCAGATCACGTACCCATACAAGGATCCTGCTCTGAGGACCAAATCTTCCTAGGCCCAGCCCTGGCAAGTGGCCCAACGTCTCCTGCTCTGACACCCTCAGGGTAATCCACTCTACAGTAAGCTCCCCCGGTAAGCAGATTCAGGAGACAGGAGAGTGCCCACCTGCATTGCTACTGCCTTGCTTGGGTCCATGATGAGAACTCATATTGTCTTGAAGAGAGATGATGACCTAAAAATCGTGCTCAATAGAATTATGCTGAGGCCCATTGGCAGGGTCCATCCCAAGGTCAGAATTCTGAGGATGCTTGGGGCCCTGGGAGAGCGCTACAGTTTGGGGCTTGAGGTGACCAATCCCTCGGGGGTCCCCGCTGTGGCTATGGTCTGACTGTGGGCGTCCAGGTGCCCAAAGGTGCACAGGCCTTCGGCCTTGCCTGCGACTAATTCCCCCCACCAGGACGCCTCCCAGGGAGCCACTGCTTAGCAATCCTGGACTCCTTGTGTTTTTCCATGGGCCGTGGTGGCCAGAGTCACAGTTTGGCCTCAACCATGGCAGGTAATTAGAAGCCATTGGGCTTGGAGGGAGGCCGAGATGCCGTAGGGGTGGGTTCGGGAGGATGGTATCTGGGCGGCAGCCACATGGGCTTCGGGCTGGTAGCCCTGGACATAAGGAGAGGGTGGACTTACCTCTTGACAGTGCATCCTTGGGCCATCCCACCTGCAAAGGAAGGGAAAATTTTGCCATGTCCCTGACAAGGACGGGAAAGTACAGGGAAACCACCGTCAGCCCATGTTCAGCTGAGGGCTCATGCTGCTTCACGTTGTGCTGCATTGGCCTGTCCAGATGGTGGACCTGGGCCCCTTGGGCCACTGGCGGCTGTCCCCCTCAGCCCTGGGCTGTTCCTGAAGCCCTGGCCATTGCCAAGATGACCCAGGTGGGACAGCCCAGAGCTTCTGTCCCACACACCTACTCCAAGGAGCTTGGGCCTCCTTGGACCAGCTGGGAAGCTCTCCTCCCTGATCCCTTGGACTGTCAAGACAGAAAGGGCCCACCAAGCCAAAGAGGGGAATCTTGAGTTCCTGAATGCAACAGGCGATGGCCCTGGGGCTCTCACAGCAGCTCCCTAGCCCTGAGGTAGTGATCCCGGGAAGAGGCCCACCAGGTGCAGGGAGAGGACCCCCTTGCAAGGGGAGTAATGGGCGTCATGACCTGGTTGCATGCATGCGGTTTGCCCACTATCCATTCCTCTGCCCTGGGGACGCTGGGGGCTGTGCCTCCCCATGTCTTCAAGGGCACCTGCCAGGCTCAGGGTACGACAGATGGCCAGTCCGTGGGAGGGCAAGGGCCTGGACCTAACTACAAGGGCACACACCCTTCACGACTGGCCCCATGCCCACAGCGTGCTACCTCTCGAGAACCGTGTGTGCCGTGCCTTCTTCTGGGGGGCAGCATCAAAAAGGCTCGGGTCCTTCAGGGGTCAAGCTTTCCATTTTTGGGGGGTCCAGACATGGGCATCTCTGCTTCTATACCCTGCCCCTTCCTTGCAGTTACCCACTGTGTGCCAGCAGGCCTAAAGCCTTGCCACGCGGTGCTAGGCTTTCGGGACTGGCACTTCTTGGCTGCATGGGCTGGTTCCATGCAACAGGGCGTTCTGACACCTGGCCTACCCCTCTCTCCCCAGATTGTGTCCCTAGATGAAGATTCTGCCCTGAGGGCCACGTCTTGCTAGGCCCAGTCCCTGCAAGAGGCCCAAAGTCTCGTGACTCTTCCCCCACCCCCCGCCGGGGCATCCTGCTTTACAGTAAGCACCCCAGATATCAGGTTCAGGGGATGCCCTAATGCACGCCTGCGTCATCACTGCCTTGCTTGGGTCAATGATGAGAACTCATATTGTCTCAGAGAGAGATGATGACCTAAAAATCATGCTCAATAGGATTACGCTGAGGCCCAATGGAGGATACCATGCCGGGATGAACATCTGAAGGTTGCTTGGGGTCCTTGGGGAGCACTTTAGTTTGGGGCTTGAGGTGATGGATCCCCCAAAGTTCCCCACTGTGGCTGTGGCCTTTCAATGGGCCTCCAAGTGCCCAAAGGACCTCAGGCCTTCGAACTCCCTTGATCACCCTATCCGCCTCCCAGGACAACTGGAAAGCCATTGCTTAGCACCTGGTTCTCCTTGTGACTTTCAGCTGACCATGGTGGCCAGAGCCTCTGCACGGCCTCAAACATGGCAGGTGAGTGGAAGCCACTGGGATTGGAGGGAAGCAGCAGACGCCATTGGGGTGGGGTCGGGTGGCCCGTGTCTGGGTGGCTGCACATGGACATTGGACTGGGAGCCCTGGATATCTGTAACGGGTGAATTTCCCCCTTGTAAGTACGCCCTTGGACCATCTCATGTGCAGGGTAAGCAAGGGTTTACGTGGGTCCCTGACAAGGACCGGAAAGTGTAAGGTCACCAACGTCAGCCCACGTTCAGCTGAGGGCTCTTGCTGCATCATGGTGTGCCTCATGGACCCATCCAGATGGTGGACGTGGGCCCCTTGGGCCATTGGCATCTGTCCACCTTGGCCCTGAGCTATTCCTGAAGCACTGGCCCTTGGCAAGTTGCCCCGGGAGGGAGAGCCAAGAATTCCTGTCACATGCAGTCGACTGCCAAAGAGCTTGGGCCCAATTTGGGCAGCTGGGGAGCTCCCCTCTTGATCCCTTGGGGCGCATAGACAGGAAGAGCCCACCGGGCCTAGGAGGGGATTCTCGAATCCCTAGGCGCAACAGGCGTTGGCCCTGGGCCTATGGTAGCAGCACTCTAGACATGAGGGAGTGATCCCTGGAAGAGGCCAAACAGGTGCAGGAACAGGGTGCCCTTGCACAGCGGACAGTGGGTGGCATGCCTTGGTTGCATGGACATGATTACCCTGGCATCCATCCCTCTGACCTTGGGGCCCCCGGGGGCTGTGACTCCCTAGGTCCTCGAGGTCACTTGCGGAACTGCAGGTGTCACAGATGGCCAATCCCTAGGAGGGTGAGGGTCATGTCCTAACTACAAGAGAATACACCCTTCTTGCCTGGCCCCTCACCCACAGGGTGCTACCTTTCGGGAAGCCTGTCTGCCCAGCCTTCTCTTGGGTGGCAGCATCAGCAAGGCTTGGTTCCTTCAGGGACTACATTCTCCGTTGTTTCAGGGTCCAGGTATGGGCATCTCTACTCCTGTAGCCTGCCCCTTCCTTTGGGTCCCCCAATGTGTGCTGGCAATCCTCACAACTTGTCACATGGCACCAGGCTTTCGGGACTGGCAGCTCTTGGCCACAGGGACAGGTGCCCCAGTGCAAGACATTTTGACAGCTGGCCACCCCTCTCTCCCCAGATGCCATCCCCGAGATGAAGATCGCTCCCTGAAGTCCAAGTCTTGCTAGGCCAAGCCCTGGCAAGGGGCCCAACATCTTGTGCCATCGCCCCCTTCCCGGGGCATCCCGTTCTGCAGAAAGCATCCCAGGTAAGCCACGTCGGGGGATGGGAGAGTGCCCCCCTGCGTCGCCATTGCCTTGCTTGGGTCAATGATGAGAACTCAATTTGTCTCAAAGAGAGATGATGACCTAAAAATCATGCTCAAAAGGATTACACTGAGGCCCAATGGAGGGGACCATCCCCGGGTCAGCATTGAGAAGATTCTCAGGGCCCTGGGGGGGAGCTGCTGTTTGGGGCTTGAAGCGACCAATCCCTTCAGGCTCCCCGCTGTGGCTGTTGTCTATGGGCCTCCAGGTGCCAAAGAGGTGCTCAGGGCTTCTGCCTTGCCTGCCGACTCATTCCCCCTCCCAGGACGCCTCCCAGGGAGCCATTGCTTAACAACCCTGGTCCCCTTGTGTCTTTCAGTGGGCCGTGGTGGCCAGGGTCTCCATGTGGATTCAACCATGGCAGGTGAGTGGAAGCCACTGGCCTTGGAGGAAGGCCGCAGATGCCATCCGGGTGGGTTTGGGTGGTCCGTGTCTGGGAGGCGGCCACACGGGCGTTGTGCCGGGAGCCCTAGATGTCCGGATAGGGTAGATTTCCCCATTGAAGCTCCTCCCTTGGGCCATCGCATGTGCAGGGGAAGTGAAAGGTTGGCGGGGTGCCTGACAAGGACTGGAAAGTGCAAGGATGCCACTGTCAGTCCACGTTCAGCTGAGGGCTCCTGTTGCTTCATTTTGTGTCCCATGGACCTGTACAAATGGTGGACTTTGGCCCCTTGGGGACACTGGTGGCTCTCCCCCTTAGCCCTGGGGTGTTCCTGAAGCCCTGGCCCTTGGCAATGTGCCCTGGGCAGGAGAGCCCAGAGCTCCTGTCACATGCAACCGACTCTCAAAGAGCTTGGGCCCCCTCAGGGCAGCTGAGGAGCACCGTCCCTGATCCCTTAGCCTGCTGAAGCAGGAAGGGCTTACCGGGACTTGAAGGGGAATCTCGAGTCCCTGGGCACAACAGGCAATGGCCCTGGGCCTATCGTGGTGGCACTCTAGACCTGAGGGAGTGATCCAGAAGAGGCCCAGCAGGTGCAGGGAGAGGGCTCTCTTGCACGGCGGGCAGTGGGCGGCATGCCTTGGTTGCGTGCATGCGGGTGGCCTGGCATCCATTCCTCTGCCTTAAGGACCCTGAGGGCCGTGGCTCCCCTTGTCCTCAAGGGCACCTGCCCAGCTCCAAGTGCCACAAATGGCCAATACGTGGGAGGACGAGGGCCTGGCCCTACCTACCAGGGCACTCACCCTTCATGCCCAGTCCTGTGCCCACAGCTTGCTACCTCTCAGGAAGCCTATGTGCTGGGCCTTCTTGGGGGGCAGCATCAGCAAGAATCGGCTCCCTCAGGGGCCACACTCTCC